>NC_142110.1:47543219-47846249 GCF_056152115.1 Neolamprologus brichardi | reverse complement strand
GAGCCAAAGCTGTGAATAATGTTGAGCCCAACTGCATTTTGTTGGTACCTCTCAACTTCACACACTAAATTAGGCACCTTCCCCAAAGGGTCGTTAAAGTCGATGTTGTAATGGCGAGCTTCCTTGCCATTTTCTCAACAACAACAGCTGTCTACTCTTTGCCGATTAGGTGTTGCAGTGATCCCACCGTTTGACTTGCAGGGTCCTTGGCTCTGGAACAGTGGACCTTCTTGTAAGATAATCGTTGCCCTGCTTTTCTTAAGAAAGAGATTGCTCTTTCAAATGGACACCCCAATGAACCCTCCAGAAGGAGTAAGGAGTAGTTATAAATAATTAACCTGACCATAATGTTCAAAGATATTGGAAATGTTTGGCAAAGCTCTAACTTTCTATTTGTTTTTGTTTTTTGTCCCTCACTTGATAATCCTTTTTTTACCAAAATAATTAAACTTTCAATGTGGAGAGTTGAGACTGAGGTCCTCTTCAAGCCTGCTGCTCTTTCTCTGGATAATAACAATTAAATATCTTGGCTTTCACATCCCACTCTTCCACAGTGAAACAGTTGATGCAGTTCAGACACCTTTCGTTGTAAGAACGAGATCTAAGTTTGTTCGAATGGAGTCCTTCTCCGTTCAAATGTGCATCCAGGATGTGTGGGCGTTCTTGTACTCGAGGTAGACAAAAGAAAAGAAACTTCATGGCAGTCGACTGCTTTGCTCAATTTATAGCACGAATTAAGTCATTTTTGGCAAACCCATGTGTTTTTGTCAACTAATTAAAAACACATATAAATACTGTGCCTAAACTTTCTTTTTGTTTTCTTTGTGTTATAAATAAATGACAGCTGTGTAGGACTGACAGTGGATATTACTGCTTCCAATGGCTACAATGCTTATCTACGACTATAAGCATCAAAATATCTGAAAATGTACCAACAGTAAGAAATGTGAAAACGTTCAGCTGCTGTGAAAGTTCACATCAAACGGTCCATATGTATACATAATTATATAATAATGGATTATATAGCGCTTTTCGAGACCCTCAGAGCGCTTTACAATTCCACTATTCATTCACTCTCACATTCATACACTGGAGGTAAGCTACAGTTGTAGCTACAGTCTGTGGCCCCTCTGGCCGTCACCAGTAGGCGGTAGGTGAAGTGTCTTGCTCAAGGACACAACGACCAAGACAGACAGAGCTGGGGATTGAACCGACTACTTTCCGGTTACAAGATGAGCTTCCCAACCCCCTGAACCATGCCGCCCCATATGAACAGTAAAATGATCAGCATGTAGCTGGAAAGATACCTTACATTTAGATTTCACCTATAGAAAATAAATAAAATAAACAAATAAAATAAATATAATAGATAATAAATAAAAATAAAAATAAATAAATAGATAAAGCTGTTTAGATAAAACAGGTTTCTTATTAGAGCTATTTTGCTAGAGTTTTGTATTTAACATTCAGAATGTGTGACAGCGAGTCATTTGCTACTGCCACACTATGTCAGAAACAAAGTAGACAGTCCCAATGTGTCAGTCAGTGAACCATAGTACTGCACCACGAGAAAAATGTGCCAATTATTTTCCATATGTAGCATACAGTGAAACTAAATTGAAAACAGTTATTAAACCTAAACAATCCCTTAATCGAAAGAGTTATTCCAAATCTTGATAGCAGACGCTATGAAAAAGAAATCATATTGCCTCAGTGAAAAGGTGGATAGACTGTGTCTAATATCTTGTCCATAAATTCTCGCTTACATAAATAAGATGCTTTTCATTGAACGTTCATAGATTTTTTGGAGGCTTTGCATTTTATTTTCTCTTAAAGTTGTCAAGGTCAAATGTAGTATTTTTCTCATATTTTTTTCACTATCACTTCCAAGAGATAAATTACTTTTTGATGGTTTATACCCACTTTAAAGATGGCTTATGTTGGACATTTTAACTCAGTGAACAGTAAAATCAGTGTATCAGTTACTGATTCAGTGGTGCCTAAATACACATTCAAAGACATAGAAAGATAGCCGTAGTGACATTACTTCACAATCCTCCTCCTAAAGCAAGTCATCTGTCTTCCTATCATTCAAAATCTTGTTGCTGTTTCTAAAGTCAAGTCACCCTCACAACACACTGTGGTCCCTGTGGTCCCATTGCAAGAGATAGTGCTTTGTTTCCTTTCAAACAAAAACATAGGTTTGCTTGCCCCTTCTTTTCCTCTGATAGTAGACATAAAGCATATAGGCATGGTGGAGCATGCTGCAGAGAGCAATGAGCTTACAGCTTTGGTGTGCCACATTTGGCAGTGGAAATGATCGCACTACTGTCAGTGACACATATATATATATATATGCGTATGTGGGGATCTCAAGTCAGACTTCATCACAAACTGACCTGAAAACATACTTGAGGTTTGTTTGTTTTTTTAGTTTTGTTACTGTGTTAGTGGCATTTCTGAAAGAATGGAAATGTTTGTCTGTCTGCATGTCAGACATTTATAGCATACAGTGAATAAAACTTGCTTACTGTGGCCATCTTTTAAATCTTTCGACATTTCTGGTTGTGAGTGAAATATCTAATAATTGTGTGATTAGGTTAGAGCGGTGGTCCTGTACTTCACCTGGTAGAGTGCCCCAGGTACATTATATGGACAGAAGTACTGGGCCGCCTACATATTACACCTACAGAAGACATGGAAACCAATGCCATGAAGCTCAGTTTTTCTGCTGATGTTAATGTTGGAGGAGATGTGGAACAAGCGAGTGTTTTAACCCTGCTCTGTGATTTTACATGGTCTGCCACTGTGTGGTTGAGTTGTTGTGGTTCCTAAATGCTTCCATTTTGCAATAATGGCATTTATAGTTGATTGTGGAAAAATAGGAGAGAAGTATAATTTTATAAAATAAATTTGAATTTGAATTTAATTTAATTTATTTTTTTATTTTTTTACTTTTGTTGCCATGATGCCAGGTCTTGGAAATGAGATTTTTTTACCTGGTTAAATAAAGGACTAATAATAATAAAAAAAAATTGTAGTGTTAAAACATACGCAACGATAACTGAACTTTCTTCTTGTAACCCTTACTTTCTTCAATTTCAGGGAAGAGGCCATGATGTCCACATACTTTGAAAATGTAGAGGACCTACTGGCATCTTTTGGACCTGCCCGTGACTGCTCTAAAGATAATGGTGGCTGCAAAAAGAATTTCAAGTGTGTGTCTGATCGACAGTTAGACTCATCTGGGTGCATGGTAAGCAGATGGTAGTAGACTTGCACTACACTAGTAATGCTACATTCAAGCCTTCGTTTATGCATTCATGCAAATATTAATCCTTCTCATTTTCCATGTGTTTTATACTGTATATAACTGTGATAGCTCCAACACTTTCATATTTTGGAGTATGAATCAAGAGAGAGTGAGAAACTATACTGATCAGCCTTCAAACTGCCAACAAATGAAATGAAATAAAAAACCATCCATCCATCTTCTTCTGCTTATCCGGGGCCGGGTCGCGGGGGCAGCAGCCTAAGCAGAAAAGTCCAGACCTCCCTCTCCCCGGCCACTTCCTTCAGCTGGCCTTGGTGTTCCCAGGCCAGCCGAGAGATATCTCTCCAGCGTGTCCTGGGTCTGCACCAGGGCCTTCCCCTGGTCCGACATGCCAACACCTCACCCAGGAGGCGCCCAGGAGGCATTCCTGTCAGAAACCTGAACCACCTCAACTGGCTCCTTTCGATGTGAAGGAGCAGCGGCTCTACTCTGAGCCCCTCCTGGATGGCTAAACTCTTCCCCCTATATCTAAGGGACCCTTCGGAGGAAGCTCATTTCTGCCGCTTGTATCCTCAATCTCATTCTTTTGGTCACTACCCAAAGCTCATGACCAAAGGTGAGGGTAGGGAGGTAGATCAGCCAGTAACTTGAGAGCTTCGCTCTTACACTCAGCTCTCTCTTCACCACGATGGACCAGTACAGCGTCCCACCAATAAAAATAGATAATATAACTTTTTATATAGCTTTTCCCTACTAAAAAATGCTCATTAAGAATTTTAAAGGTAACAGTCATCACTTCTATAAGTTTATTTTCTAACAATGGGACTTACCATCAATATATTTATATCACTTTGCTAACATGATGTGTCCAAGTAATTTAATGAAAAACCAGAATTCATAAAAGACTAACATAAAATCAGGAAATTGGTTTACTGTAATGACAACCGCAACTGGAGCAATCAAGAAATGGTCCTGTAGTATCTCCACTTTACTTCTTTAAGCCCTTTTCCATACCACTGCTATGCATTTTAAATTGACTATGAATAGATAGTGAATGAATTTGTTGTTGGCGCCGTCTTCCATTCATCCTTTCTGCTTCTTAAGCCTTAGTCACATTTTACATGTAGCGTTGTAAAGTGCAGTGCAAAAGTGAATTTCTTGTGGAATACTAACAAGAGCAGGGCAATGCTTCCAGTGCCAGGTTTTAGACAGAAAGGGGTGGACCCAAGTTGTAAAGTAATTAAACTGATGAGCCGTCTCAATTGCTGGAGGCTGGTGTTGTGAGTCATTAAGAGCTTGGATGGGGCTATAAATCGACAGGTCTTTTGGTTGTTTTTGTCGAATAGAGACAAACAGTATAGAGCAATTTTCTTGTTTACCTTTCCTCTTCCTCTTCTTTCAACTGAAAGAAACATACAGTTGCTACTCCAACAAAAAATTCTGTTTACAGTATTCATTAAAACCTTGTTAGTGACACTTTTGCTACATTTATTATACAGTGATTACACAACCTGCTGTAATTTGTCTGGCACTGATTACGAATGATGAATGACAAAAAAACTGATTCATGACACTGTCCATTAAGGAGCAATGTACACCATGGCTGGCAGACTTCACCAAGGCAGAAGAAGACTTCAGCACTTTAATGAACATGTTTCTACATAAATCAAGTTATTCTCCCACCCCCTTTGCCAGTTTTTCCCTACAGTTTACCACTAATTTGGTTACTCTGACAATGAATCCACATTAATAAACCCACTCCACCCACAACATTAGCAGCTGATGCTGCTTCTATGGCAGCTGTAGATTGTATATGCATATACACTAAACTTGGTCAAGACTGCTGAAGTTGAAATTAAGCATCAGAGTGAGAAAGAAAATTGATTTAAGTGACTTAGAATGTGGCAATGATTATTGGTGCCAGACCGGCTGGTCCGAGTATTTCAGAAACTGTTGATTTACTGGAATTTTTCCATCCATCTTAAGTGGAAGTACTCTGGGCAAAATCTGCTTGTTGAAGCCAGGGGTCAGGGGGAAATGGCCAGACTAGTTTAAGCTGGAGGAAGCCAACAATAACTAAATTAACAGCTCATTATAACCAAGGTTAACAGAAAATTTCTTTGGTTAATAGCAGATTGGTACAATCAGCCGTTGTTTGCATGGAAGACTGCACCTTGTCTGAAAAACACTCGGTAAGTAACCGCCTGTTAAAAAGTCAAAAAGTACCAAACAGAGACCATTCACCATCGACGTAAATGCTGTGTTAAACATACACATAGCAGCACATTTCAAAAGGTGTAAGTTTTACTTTAAGGTGAACAAGGCATAAGGGTAGACCAACTAGAACTGTGACTCAGCAATACTGGAAGAAATAGGCATCACCAACACCATTGCATATGTCAAATGGCTGGTAGATATAAGACCGGACCACACTACCTCCCAGAACAAGAAGTCTACATGATCAGCATTATGTTTTTTTTTAAGTCACAGCTTTGCATCTTTTAGTTCCTAACTTTTTGTCTTTCTTCCTTTAATTGTCAAACTGGGATAGCATCATTTGTTTTACATTGATCACATTTATGCTTTTGCTCCTTTGGGCTTTGAGTTTATTTGAAACTGGTCAGCATTCAGTAATCGCCAAATAACAAGATTATGATTTATTTCTGATGAGTCAAACAAAATTCTATTGTGAGCAGCAGTTGTTTTCCTCTGTGCGGTATAATTCAACCTTCTTTTTTCTTTTTTAAAAAAAATCTGGCAGTTATCAGAAATCAGTTAAAGGGATAGTCAGCTTGAGAAGACTTCTTTTCAACTCACATTTTCAAAAGCTAGATAGAAAAAAAATACTCTGAAATAATTCCAAACGGTCTCACGCCTCTGTGTGCCAGTGATTAATACTCAGACAAAAACACTGACAAAACCCTCTAGTCTTCAGAGATTAACTCAGAGAATCACAGACACGGCAGTATTGCTTTTCTTACTCTCCTGGGTTGGTGTAATTTTAACCACCCTTGTCAGAATGGGTGCTAACACAGAGCACCAACATGTCACACGGAAGGCTTAAAATCCATTTTCAGAGCCAGTCCCTTAAGGCTGTCTGCTGCTCTTAAGACAGCTGAAATGCATTTGCAATGAATTAAATTCTAGTCAGCCCCAGTGTGTAAGTTCTGGAGATATCTGTTATTCCATTTTGACTGTGTTCACTTTCTACAGATTCTTAGACAGACAGGATGTCACTCGCTTCCTTTTTCATCACTTGTCTTAAGAATCACACGCTGTTCACTTTAAAGCCATTTTATTGCATATTTGTTATGACTTAATTGTAAGAAAAAAAGAGAGAAGTGGGGGGAAATTAATTTATTCTGCTTGGTTAAGTTATTGTTCATTTAAATAGGAATTCAAAGTACACCTGTGCAAACTAACCAATGATCATATAAGAGGCATTAGGGGAAAAAGACAGGGATGATGAAATAAAAGCTCTTTGATTTTAATGTATGTTTTATGCAGAGATTTAAAAGGCAATAAAGAATTTGCCATTCTGATGTCCACAGGCAAATCATTCCACCAGTGACCGGTCTCTAATGGGAAAGAGCTGGTCACTTTTATTTTACCTGGTATTCCTAGGATAGATGAATATATTATATCCATTTCCTTTTAAAAAAAAAATCAAGTCGTTATCTCTGTAACCATGGCTTTCTTTTGGTAATTGGCCATTTTCATGCTTTAAATTTGACATCTGATAATGATACAGTGCTTCTTCTTTTTTTTTCTTTGTATCACATTGCCATATTCTGCTACAGTATATGTCCTTCCAGTGGTAATACTCGTACACTGAACAGATGGAGGGATATTAGTGGCATATTTTTCCTGAGATAATGTCTCTTTTGGGACATCTCTGGTAAAGTTGCTTGAATGTAGTCTTGGCAAAGATGTATTTTTGCTTTTTAGCTTCAAGCAGCAATAAATTCACATTTTCATTTTGGCCTGTCATACGTGTGTTGTTTACAGAAGACAGATATTGTTGTCTCCGATGTAATTTTAACTTCTATACTGTCCCTGAATGCAAGAGTTTATTAAAAGATGTGGCACTGAAAAATCAAGACTTAAATGATGCCTTGTCAGTGTAGACCCAGATTTCTGCTTGCCAGCCTCCAGTTTACATCAGTTAACAGAGAGGATAAAAGGCATGTCTGCCCAAACACAACACTCATGAAAACTCTCATCCCTCTGCCCAAAATCCCATGTATGCCCCTACTAATCTGTATTCCTTACATACGAACATCATGTCGTTTCCCCCTGTTCTGCCGAGTGCAGCTCATTGTACCTCTTTACAACTGCATTTTGGTGTTTCTTGGTTTAAAGCATTCTTTTCGTTCAGATATATGTACACACATGTCCCTCTCATGATTTGTTAACCCATCTTATTTTTAACTTTGCACATTTATACGTTACATCACAACTGTACTATATTAAATGGATTAGCTCCAGCTCAAAATCCAGATAAGGCTGGATGTGCTGTGTATATCCAATGCACATGCTGTTAACTATCTGGGAGGGCGCTATAGCTAATTGATATAAAACAGTATAAGGCTCAGTAATAGAGCCTTACTTTTGAAGCATGGAAAGATACATATTTCTTTTCACTTTTTGTAATAAAAAACAATGTAATATACTTTGTACTTTGGATGAGTGATTGTACCTAGATGCCGACAAATCTCTAAATAGATTGCAGGATGCTAGTCTTCCAAATGTCAGATTTTGTCAGCACTTCCAAAACTAACAGTGTATGTTTACAGACATCACAGGCACCTGTGCAAATACCAAGCACTAATTAGCAAAAAGGATACTAATATTTGCCAATGTGTACAGGGACATGCAAAACCAGATTTGTCTGTGTTGCACATAAATCTCATATCCCAGATGTCATCAAAACTAGGATAAACCTCCAAATTGGGATATCCCAGTTAAACTCACAAGATGCAATACATTCTTTAGTAAGTTTGTTTGCTCTTAGGGCAATAAAAGCCAAATTTAGCACATTTAAGCAGCAGAAGAGCCACAGGGCATGCATCACTGCCATCTCTAAACTAGATTAGGCTGTCGAATATGCTTTTAAAATATTTGATTTTTTTCCTCTGCCTGCCATTGTTATTTAAAGCTCTGCTGTTTTTTTCTAAATATATATATATATTTTCTTGTCCCGTGGAAGACCCAGTGCACATCTTTTAAACATATTGTTTCTTTATTATCCTCAGCTTTTCACACTGCCTTTTCCTTCTCCAAAATATCTGATGGCTACTAAGTACAAACATCTAGCATCTTAATTTTGACATGATCGTCATGGAAAAGAGTTCTAAATATATTATACTCAGTTCTTGATTTAGGCAGAAGCCCTAATGGGTGATTGGGGAAATGACTTGCATTCATTCAGAATGTTAATTTGGAGGGGTGATCTATGTGCAGTATATAATGTGCAGAGAGATCGGCTACATTTACAGCTATATTTCTTACACACTTTCTTCACTCATTTTTTGTTAATTTCTTCAGGCCTACTTACCCTGCACTTTTACTCCGCAAGGAATTAACAGGAGTGAAATGCCATTAGTCCCATTCTTAATGCTGTCATGAAATTCTCCCTTAAATAGCCCCCAGAGAGTACATACATATGCTACCCGCGATGATGGGTGTTCTACATTGATGTCAAGTGTCTACGTTCAGGGACAAGGTTTAAAGGCTGAACACTAATATAAAAGCCTCAAATCCATCACATTTAAGCATGCAGTTAAACCCTCTAAAAGACAAAAAAATATATAAACACGTTCCTTTAAATATTTAATATATTAAATAACATACAAATTATATAAAATTACCATTTGTTTTAATTATACATTTTTAATTAGGGATCAGCTGTCAAGATGATTTACTATACAAACAAAATAAGATGCAAGAAAGTTGTGTCTACAAGTATAAAAGTTCTCACTACTGGCTTGTTCTTGGTGTGCTGCCATCGCAGAATCACTTCAGAAGAACTGAGTGGAATTCATTTGTCTCAAATACAAATCGTTCCCCTCCCGAACCCTTGTGTCTTTGGAGAGTTGTCCAGGCAGAAAGAGCAAGTAGCTCATGGGCTGCACTAATGGCTAACCTTAAGAACTTCCATTTAACCACAGAAAGCTGCATAGCAATTCTGAATTACAGATAGCTATTCCCACAGCTCTGCTCTAATGTGATGAATGACTCCAATCTTGTCAGAGACTAAAGTGCTCTTCCACCGAATCCTGAACATATGGGATTTTGTGTAGAACACACATGAGCAATGCATAATTCATATTTTTTCTTTATTGTTTCTGGCTTTGGTTTTCTCAGGAGATCAACAAATGTAATTGAATAATATGTTTTATAAAATCCAAATATGACTCCCGCAATGTAAACAAAAATACAAATTTAAAAAAAGGATAAAATTAAGGAGGTGTACCCATACTGCATTAATTTCATCTTCATACAGACAGATATAACATAGCACAATGTTTAAATTATGAGACATCAAATTATGAGTTTAATCTTCTCATAAGTGGAGACAAACAGCCTTGTTCCCTTCTAAGACAGTTCTGATACACAGGTGGGTGATGATTGCGTAGGATTCTAAATTGTGCTCTTGGGCCTCAGAGAACTTTTGAGCAAAAATAAAGCCTTGGCATGCAAACCAACAATCAGAAGAACTTTCACCTCTCCTATTTTCTGTACTTACTTGAGCACTTGTTAGTGTAGATTATTGAGAATGAAAAACGCATCCTCGAGGCATGAATTTGATACAGAAAAGTGTATAAATTAAAGCCTGACATATGTGAAAGTGTCAGCTCCTGTGCTTGTTCACTGCCTAGATTGTCCTCACATCTATATTTTTCACTTCATATATACACCGATCAGGCATAACATTATGACCACCAGACTAATATTGCATTGCTGCTAAATCAGCCCTGACCTGTTGAGGCACCTAAACGTTAGCAACAGATCCTGTAATTCTTGTATGTTGTGAAGTAGGGCATCTATTTGTTTATCCAGCACATCCCACAGACACAACACCTAAACACGTTGTTCTGTTTCTTAAACCATTCCTGAAACGTTTTGCTTTGTGGCAGATCACATTACGCTGCTGAAAGAGGCTACCGCCATTAGGGAATACTGTTTCCATGAAAGGGTGTATGTGGTGTGCAGCAATGCTTAGGTAGGTGATATGTGTCAAAGTAACATCTACGTGGATGGCAGGACCCAAGGTTTCCCAGCAGAACATTGCCCAAACCATCACACTGCCTCCAGCAGCTTGCTTCCCGTAGTGCATGCTGGTAACGGGCATTCCGAAGTAACATATACAAATGCAATGGTCACCCATGTGATATTAAAGAAACTGATTCATAGATAAGTAGGTAGGTAGAAAGATCCTTGTGGGGATAATAAGTTGAGATAATCAGTGTTATTCACTTCACCTAACACCTAATAATACTGTAATGACTGATCAGTGTATATAACAACTCATTTTAAGAATTTACTGGTAGATTTTTTAGAGCTTTTGGCACACTTTATCTACTAGAAAAGTCTTAAACTGAGTAAAGGAGCAATAAGCAAACTACTGGATGTTGCACTAGAGCAGCAACAGCATGTCAGTCCAAAGCAAAGGGCACGTCTGCGAGACACACTTTTCCATACTTTGTGTGAGACTCACCTGCTTACTTCCTTACTGTGTCACTTCATGTCAAAAAAAAGCTACAAAAAGTGCAAAAACTCGCTTGACTTCCACCAGCTTCAATCGATTTAATATTTGTTGCTGCATTTCCTTTTGCTTGTTTGTTCACCATGTTCCACGAAAAATCTGCAAAGCTTTTTTGACCCACGATGATAGATTTGCTTGCTTTCTTCACAGCCTCTGGATATGAGCAATACTGTGTAAATGTATCTCTCCTGCAGTGATGACTGAAAACTAGAGCCAGACCAACTGCAGAACATTGACTCAGTATCTGGGAATGGGGACAAAGGATAAAGCTTCTTTGTACTCCTCCACATGTGACACCTGGTTATCCTATTTACAAAGGGCAAGTCTCTTGCTAGGAACAACAAAGATATTGAGCAAGATCCTCAAGCTCTCAGGACACTGAAAGAGGACCTGAGCTTAGAGGATAAAGACTGCACCCAGGCCGAATGGGGATTTTTTAAATATGTATTTATACATATAAATGGCCTAAGTGTTTTAGATGTATTAGACAGTTAATGAACATTCCCATTTTTCTAATACTTTTCTAATAGACTTCATGCATTTCCAAACATCTCTAACATTATTAGTCTTTATCTCATTTCTAACTTGATTTCTCTGCTAATGTCCTGTATTACATAAGCTTTATTTAAAACAACCATATGATTTATGTAATTGTTTTTCCAGAAGGCTTATGCCAAAGAAAGAGTCTTATTTCTGATCTCAGGAAACCTTTCAAAATAAGATTGATCCTGATGATCATTGTTTTGGACTAAATGAGGATTTGAAACAGTCTGAGCAAAAGAGGAAAAAAGATGGCCTTTAAATGGTTCTATTATAAAGCATTTGTTTCCAGAAATGCTAATGTGTTATGTGTTGTTGTAGTTACTAATAAATGGTGTTACTTAAATTGTACAGTTCTGCTGGATTTAATGAGATTAATAATCTCTTTGGAAATCTTTAAGCAGAAAACCAGGGAAACATAACAACTATGATAGTTGAAAGCTGTTGGAGATAAAAGTTCACACACCTTGTACGCCTCTATCTCTAGGAGGTAGAAATGCCAACTGTTCTAGTCCAAAACAAGAATATATACCACTTCTCTGTTGTTTTCCTTCTCATCTGATGACCAGAACTGAGGGGAAAAAGGTGCCTTTGGATGTGAGTCCTTGCCTATGTCAGTCATTAATAAATAGCTACACATAGTTTTCCCTTTATCGCCTATACAACTGTGTCTGCAGGCATGTGACTAATGATGTCAGTGAACCTTCCTTACGTGCACTAGACCCTTTAATACCACCTCTTCCTTTGTGCTTCCTAACCTAAGAAAAAGTTCTCAGAGAAATAATAAAGTCATTTAACTTTCTGAACTTTGAGAAATATGTAGTGTTTAGTATATAGCATTGTTTTTTTTTTTGTTCTTTTTGTTCTTTAAGAATAAATACACCACAACCAGCAGACATTTTAGCTGTTTGTCATTGCACGCCTACAAAAATATCCTATGCTGGCACACAAAACTTGAGGAATCTAGATGAGTCAGAGTAGCCGTTAGTGAAAGAATTGAACTGTGGAGTAGAAAACTGATGTAACTCAGTCTTTCACAGTCCTCGTTTCTTAGCAAAAAGAGGCAGATATCAATACAAGCAAGGAAGACATTACAGCAACACTTGAAACTGAAAGGCTGGCAAAACCAACACATTTTCAGCATGTGGCTCACATCTGAAAGTGTAAATTGACCACAGCTGAAACCTGTCAAATATTCAAAGATGAGATGGAAACTATTTATAGTATCTCTGAGACTATATGCATCCTACTGGAAACTCATATGGGGTGGTAATTCTGTTGTTGTTTTCCAGCATGTAATGTCACACTTTGTAGGAAACATTATATAACATCTCAGTAATGACATACGTTAACTTGTGAAAGTCAGGGCACCAGCTACTGGATCCTGGTTCTCACTACACAGAGGAATGATTTGTTTTCTGTTTAGTTAAGCTAATTCAAAGGTTATTGCTGTATACTGCAGTAGTAGGATGTGGCCCTCCTGGTGTAGTTATAAAAAAATTGCCAACTAGAAAACAAATGTTAAAAAATGCAACAAATAATCCAAATATCTAATCAGTCAATCACATAGCAACAATTCAGTGCATTCAAGATGACCAGCTAAAGTTCAAACTCTGGGGCTACCGTGGCTGGGAAGCGCATCTGTAACCGGAAGGTTGCTGGTTCGATCCCTGGGCTCTCTGTCCTGGTCGTTGTGTCCTTGGGCAAGACACTTTACCCTACCGCCTACTGGTGTTGGCCAGAGGGGCCGATGGCGTGATATGGCAGCCTCTACAACTGTGGCTTGCTTCCACCAGTGTGTGAATGTGAGAGTGAATGAATAGTGGTATTGTAAAGCGCTTTGGGTGCCTTGAAAAGCGCTATATAAATCGCTATATAAACCATTATTATTATTAACTCACTATCAGAATGGAGAAGAAAGGTGATACAACGTTGCTGATGCCAAACTGTCTGATCTCAGTAATTCAGGAAATGTTGATCTACTGGGATTTTCCTACACAGGCATGACTAGGGTTTGAAGAGAATAGTCCAAAAAAGAGAAAATATCCAGTGAGCTGCAAGTATGCAGTAAGTTCTCTAGGGGTGCCTTGTTGATGTCAGAACTCAGAGCAAATAGTTAGACTATTTCAAACTGATGGGAAGGCATCAATACCTGAAATAACCACTCGTTGCCATCAAGATGTCCAGAAGACCATCAAATGTGTTTCTTTCTTCACTTGTGTTATATTTGCTGCAATTTCTGCTGCCCTTTTAGCCAGGTGTCTCTTGAAAAATATATATTTTAAAAAATTCCAATCAGAGTTTTTAGTGCTTAAATACAGGCTATATAATAATGCCCTTGAATCAGAGAAGCTACAGCAGGAAAAAAAATCATGCCAGGTGCCACTCATGTCAGGTAAGAACAGGAAACCGCGTCTTTGCATGGGCTGACCAAAACTGGACAATAGAAGATTGGAAAGATGATTTCTGCTGCTGTATTTGGATGGTAGCGTCATAATTTGGTTTAAATAAGACGAAAGCATGCATCCATCCTGCCTTGTATCAAAGGTTCACTCCAGTATATCACTCTGCCGGTGGTGTAATGATGTGGAGGGTAGTTTCTTGGATGTTTTCTTGCTTTAGCTTCCTTAGTATTAACTATGCATGATAGCAATACTGCAGCCTACCCGAATCTTGTTGATGAGCATGTACATCCCTTTATGACTTCCACCATCATACGAATCTTCTGATGGCTGGTTCTAACAGGATACATGCCATGTCACAAAGCTCAAATCATCTCAAACTGGTTTCTTGAACATAAGAAGGAGTTCACTGTGCTCAGCTGTCATCAGACATCAGTCCATGAGAGATTCTTTAGGATGTGATGGTATGACAGATTCACATCGTGGAGCCGGCAAAGCTTCAGCTTCAGTGAAAATATATGATATATGATTTATATATAGAATGTATAATATTTTAATATTCTGCTAATATTAAGTTAATTGTTAGAACAATTAACACACACACACACATATTTTTTATGCTTTTTGATATAATAACACTTATCAATATTGTTTTAGCAGCACGTTGGTTGACTTGACAGTTAAGCTGAGCCAGCAGAAAAGTCTGACCTTTTTGTTTTGTTTGTGTAATAAGCATCTTGTTTACATATGAGATGAATAATGCAATATAATTTATGAGCGTAAGCTATTGAGTCAAGAAGTTATTTATTGTTAGTAACATTACATTTTTAATGGAGTCCAACTTTCTTATATAATACATCTGCTGCTTTTGCAGTTCTGAATAATTAGTATTTCTTATGCTGGAGGAAATATAATTCATTTAAAAATCCACTTCATAAATTAAATTCTGCACTTTAAATTAGCCAGGCAAATGACTAGGGTGCTGGACCCATTGTTCCCCCTCAGATTTCTGGTTTGAGTTGACATAGTCAGATAAATGTGATTTGTTTTGTGTTTGGTTGATGGGAACTCAAAGTTGAACTAATACTTCATATTGAAATGAAATGTCACAACAACAACCCAGTGATAAAAGCTTGTGGTATCAATAATTTACTGCAAGGTAGGGCGCCACTTTTTAGTGAGCCACTAATGACTTTGCTAATTATTATCCATCTAAAAAGTATCAGTTGACTTAATTCCCAGCAAACAAGAGTGGCTATTTCTGTTTCTTGAAATCCCTTGGCTCATTTGCAATGCTTAAGTTTATTATTTTCTTTTATCACACTTCTATCAGCGTGCAATGATTTCACAAATGATAATTATTTTAATTGCTGGTGCTTGTGTCTAAATCTTTCACCTCTGAGTTTTTTCTTTCTGTCTGGCATTTAAAAAAAAAAAAAACAACAACATCAACACAGGCCTTTGTGTGAACTGAGGGGGGACTTTCTGCTTAGGTAGTAAAATGAGCTGTGGTAACGATTCCAAGCTGCCGTTGTTTAATTTTCTAATCCTTTAAGCGCCGCCACCTTTTATTGTGTTGTATCAGAAAAATATAATTGGCTTAAATTCTTCTTTTCTTGAATTTGTTCTTTCTGAAAGTCTTACTCCCTACTACTACCGTCTTATCTTCTTAGCCTTACTATCTCTGTCCTCTCAGTACTTTTCAATCCTGATTAAAATGCACATTCTGACCTCTGTGTTTTACTCTCTTCTTCTCTATTCTTATTCTGTGCCTTTATCCTCACCCCCTGCTTGTATCCCTCCCACCACCTTTCCTTCTTTCTTTTTCCTACAGTGTCCTGAGGGGCTGAGGCCAATGAAGGATGGCTCAGGTTGCTATGACTACTCCAGGGGCATTGACTGTACGGATGGCTTCAATGGAGGTTGTGAACAGCTGTGTCTCCAGCAGCTTGTGCCCCTTGAAGATGACCCAAGTTCCAGCAACGTACTCATGTTTTGCGGGTGAGAATAGCTAGTAGTAAATAGAGAAAGAGAAGACATCTGCAGGGTGCCAATAAAGCTTTCTTTGGAAGTAGGTTTCATGAGTGATGGTTCGATTACACAAATGTAAATTTCAAAAAATACTAAATACAAAATAACCAGTGAATACACTATAGCTAGAAAGCCATATAGATAGATTGATAAATACATATCATACAGTTCTAGTATAGCCATGACAAGCATAATCTACAAAAACATACGCAATACAAAGATGTGGAAAAAAAACTTGCATGAATTTGTCCAAACAATTCAAACCTGATACAAGTAATATTAGTGAATCTCACCTCTGAGATCGTGTTCACAGCTTCTAGCCCAGCTACTATTTTTAGACTGCTCAGTGGAAACCCCGTTCTGTTCTCTTGGCACATGTGCCTGAATGTTACGGAGGTACTGCATCAAAACAGTGAACCTTTAACCGGATTTTCATTTTGTGGAAGCATTGGAAGTCACAGGGAGGCAAATCTGATGGGTCTGTGAGGATTTTATATGTGTAGATAAAAAAAAAACTCCAGCCTTGTCAGTACACTAAGTTCCAGCACAACATGGCACATGCCAAAGTTCTCTGCATGGTACAAATGGAGCTTTGCATTGACAGTCTGAGGCAGGGGGATCTTTTGGTAGTGCACATCCTTGTGAATGTTGAAAACAAAGAGGATGACTATTATCCTGGTACCACCCTGGACATGACATTCAAAGAAAATGGACTCTTAGCTAAACACTTTCAACTTTGGCTGACAGTGAGCCTCCGTGTGATGGTCATTTTGTAGAATGAAGATACTCTTGAAGGGGAAATCATGCCAAATTTCATTTAGGTATAGTTTTTGTTTGCACTTATTCATAGAACTTTTTGATTGTACCCAGTATATTGTAAATACTTAGGTTTCCATTTGAGTGCAGACTGCTTAGATTCCCCAGTGCAATCACACTGTTACTTTGCAACTTGATGAAAAACACTGAAAAAAAACCTACTGCACTGTGGTCCGTGGTAGCTGGAAAAGATGTGAATAGTGAACAAATGGGTCAAACACAGGACTTCCACCTGTGAGACTAGCGTTTGTATGAAAAAAGGAACAAGGTTGTTCTTAGCTGGCTGATTAAATATTTTTTTTCTCATTTAGAATTTATTGTTATCATAATTTTTCTGTTACGTGCTCAGCTTTGGGACATGGAACTATTTTAAGGTTAGGTTAAAGAAAAGAATGATCTACACTGAATAAAACCCTTCAGGTTAGTGAGTATTTCTGCCACAAAGACCTGAACTTCTATATTGGTCTTTTTACCCAATTTCTAAAAGAAGTGATATTCCTGGAGCAATATTAAATATTGTTGTTCCAAACATGAAAGGTCTGAAAAAGGGGTACAAATAGTAACCAAAAATACAGGAAGTACTTCTGTCAGTGTTTTTGTTAGCTTTAGGGATGTCCTTCCCATTTTTCTTTAAATAGCTGTCTTCTTTGAGGGTATTTATATCTCAAGACTGGCTGATCATTTATGGAAACTGTTCTGATCATGCCAATGAAAGTTGCTTAATTCCTGGGACCTGATAACTGATAAAAGGATACTTAAAAACATGCCTAAATGTATCTGTTGACTTTTTGATGGAAACCTAACAGCAGAAGCCTAAAGAAACATGAAGCATGCCCTCATTCTTGATCTGTGTCTGATCTGGAATGATGTCCTCATTTTCCCCATATTATTTGGTACCCTTACACTGTGGGCAAACATGAAAGTTGAGGCTCTGTCCATTTACCATGATATCCTGTTTAATTTCATAAGTGTATTTTACTAAATCACTAGCCTGTATATCCACATGTTCTGTAATAAATGCACAATGCTTTTTAAAAGTGGCCTGTGGGAAAAAACAGATTAAATTAATAAAATCATCTAAATGGTATAACTTTGTTCTGTAATTATACAAATTGTTCGTTTACAAAAATGGAAACAGATTTGCCTTCATCTACAGAAAGCCCCTATTCCACCAGATCTGAGTATTGCCAACAGCAGTTGACATCTCCTTCCCACCGAGGTGAAGAGACATGAACAATTGCATGAGTCCTGCGCTCAGCCCTATCCAGCAGCACTAACTGCTCAGCCTGGTCTGTAAGACAGGATTGCACACAAAAGTGGAAGCTATAATTGTGACTAACTGCAGAGTCTGCTGAATCCAGTACCACTGGAATCTGTTTTAAAATGGTTTTCACCAGAGTGCTTGTGTCCACAAACTCGCCATTGATAATTGCGACTGTAGCACTTTGCATATTTAAAAGGCATTTTAGCTTTGACAGTAAGAAAGTAGATTTAATGGTATATAAACTGAAAACCTGGAAAAATGTCATTTCAAAACATTGGTTGTGATTGTCTGTGTTAGGCTGTTATTAGTCTGAGGGAATTCTAAAGAAAATCGGTACAATTTTGGCATGCTGAGTTTCTCTGTATTGGTCTTTATAGATTGAAAATTAAAGTAGGAACATGGGAACATCCTTGTATATAATGTCAGTCTTTCAAATCACAATCAACCTGCTACAGCTCAATCTTCTGCTTCAAATCTTGCCAGCGCTATGCTTTCACCTCAAGTGTAAACAAGGTCTCCTAGATTGCATATCATACATTGTATTGACAGTGTTTCCTTCCTCCTCAGATGCGTACAAGAGTACAAGCTGGCAGGCGATGGGCGCTCCTGTCTCCTGCAGTCAGACAACTGTGATGGACCAAAATGCCCCAAGCAGGATGTCTACTTCAATGACACCCTGTTTGGTGAGATGCTGCATGGATACAACAACAAAACCCAGCAAGTCAACTTGGGACAGATATTCCAAATGACCTTCCGGTAACTAGTGTACAAGTACATCCATTACACTTACATGACTATACAGACTAATGTTCATGTGTCATGTCTTTTTTCTTTCAATTGTTAGTGACTGTTCATTATGTTGTTCTTCACTTTTCTTTAATCTTACCTAGAATCGTGTCTCGTTCTATAAGTTTATGCTTTTTCTTTCCCTTTTATTGTTTTCTTATCTATTGAAAAAAGAATCTGTCTTTATATTATTTCCAACTAAACTTGTAGACACTTAGTCTTCCCTCGAGACCTGCTGTTTCACATCTGAACAGTTTTTCTGCATCTCGGGAGACACATTGAGGCAGCTCTGAAAATCGGTAGTCAGGGTTTGCCATTGGGTTGTTGCGTCTGTGCTTGCTTCAGTGTATGTGTGTGTGCGTGTCTATGTAGATACGTGTGTGTGACAGAGAGAGAGAGAGGGAGAAGGGCATGAGAGTGTAATGGTTGAGTGAGGATTGAGACTTATCCCATGGCAGTTCTCCTTAAACTGTCAGCTCTCTGAAAACCTGGCTCACTCTGATAAGTCACATGCTGTCTGTGAGGAAATGCTCAACACTGAGAGATGATAGGGTCTATTTATGCACAAATACAGTATCCACGGTAAACATGCTCAGCCTATATCTCACATTCTCTGTGTCTGTCGTCACTATCTCATGTGCATACTTTATATGCACCGCTTTTAGCAGGGTAACCATAAAATGCTTTTCAACTGCTCTGCCCTATGGGTCATAATAGTTGTGCTTGGCACAGGGTCATGACTTTACAGCACATACTTTTAAGAAACTGAGAGAAACCTTTCCGTCTTTCAAAAATGTCTAAAATTTTAGATCTAGGTAGAATTTATCTGAATGTATTAATAGTTTCTTTGGGCATTGTCGTCCTGCTAAAATCTCCTTGTACCCAGGAAGGGTGGTGAACACAAGGTAAGTGTTTCGAGTCTGCAGTTTTACACCATTAATTTCATTTTAAAATGGTCAAATTATAGTCAAAGAAGCAATTTGAATAATATTAACATAAGAGCCTTTGTAAGGTGTTTGTGTGAAGTCTTCTCTCAGAAGTGTGCTATAATTCAGGTACTGTAATTTCACATAATTCCTCAGAGAATTCAGTATTTCAGTAATCCACAGATAAGTGTATAAAAAAGGACACTTCTGCTTTAATATCCCTATATTCTTAATATAAACAGCTTTCAAAAGAAGCAGTTCTAAATGCTATTAAGTTTCATTTATTTGGGATTTAACACTCGACACAATCGTGTCAGCAGCGTCCTTGAAGATGTTATTGGAATGTAGAGAAGCTGTTAAACAGAAAGAATCAGACTAATGCATGTATTAGCTAGAGTGAGTTATTGTAAAAGATGACCAATCTAACACTGTTTTAAAGTAAATTAGTTTTTTCATGCATTCAGGAAATGTCAACTAATTACCAAAGTATACAGAACAGGTCAATACAAACTGAAAATATTTTTCTCAGAGTTTTGTTTGGACCTCACGTTATGAATTAAGATGCTTCAGAGCATTCAAAGGAATGAAAAGCTATGGTTTAACTCCCCCATAAAGGCAACATCTGACGACCTTCTCTGTACCCACAATGACGAGTATAGACACTTAGTATACGCCTCGGGTATTTCCAAGAGTAGCTGCAGACATCAACCTCACTAACTTCGTCGTTTTGTTCTAAAAGCATTCCTGGAATATAACAGAAACCACTCAGGGGTTAGTTGCGATAGTTACCTGTGATCACCTTATCAGCTGTAAGTTAAACAGGGACTGAAGAGTTATCTTTAGACAGTTTGGAATAAAGACTGACATGTCCAGAGCTTAAACTGGGGACTAAAGGTCCAAGGTTTCCCAAAGGTTTGAGAGGCTAAACCAGTTGGTAACTTCCTCTAATACACTCAACAAGGCACAGTTTGACAGATGAGACAAAGGCACAGTTTGAGGATTATAAACCCTGGCAAAGAGGCAGTCTTTATCCCTTTGCCCTCAAACAGTAGGCTGCACAGTGGGGCCTGATCCTCCAGGCTTCAACTCCATGAGCTGGGTTATATTAAATACAGAAAGTAAATACACATGTACTCAAGACCAGGACTGTGATGACATTACAAAATTGAAACAACTAGCGTTGGCAGACCTGAGACACACAATGAGTTACATACTGTTTTTTTTTTTTTTTACCTTATGAGATCAATATAAAATAATATAGTGTATATGATATTGTTAAAATGTGTTTTTAGTCCCTGCTTTTAAATTTCTTAAAATTTAAAAACTTTCTTTAATGTTTTTTCTTTTTAAATTTCTTCAAATCCTTTCTTGCAGGCAAGAATTAATCAAAGCTCCCGTAATAGCAGGAATTAATCCCTTAAAAATGAAGAAATTGTCAAACAGTGAATTACCAAAGAGAAGTTACAACACTATTCACTTTTCATGTTCCTCTTTTTTCATGTCTCACCTTTATATACCCTAAGGTTGTTTGGCAAGGTCTATACTCAGAAGTACATTTTGCTGATTACTAAGCATCCTTTAAGTATGGTTGTTGTGCTCTGTGACGCTCACTGGCACAGTGACTTGGAAGTCTTAAGAGACAGTCAAAAACCAAATGGTCAAAAACCAAAAAAAAAGACATCAAAATAAAAGTTAGATAATTGCAAGTTACAAACATTATGGATAAACATGTTTGGGTCTAGCTGAGACTTATGTGGGGGGTTTTTCAACTTAGGTAAAATTGTAATTCACTAATGATTTCTATAAAGTTTCCCTGACATTGTCAAGGTAACTGCAGACAAATCTACTTGGCTCTTAAAAGGGCCCTATTTTCAGTTCTGAACATCAAGTAAAATGACCACTCAGCCACAGCTCTCCATCCACTTTTTCTTTTTGGAATTAGTTAGGTATTGTGGTTATTTATCTTTCCAAGAAGTTAAGTCACACTTTAGAGAGAACATTTATAGAGAACTTTTCCTGTTTTCCATCTCAGCCTTCATTTTCTTACACCTGTGCAATTTGCACCTGTGCTTTGAAGCTAGAAAAATTTCCATGCTAATTGCAAGATGCATACTTAGCTACACTTATATGGTTCCCTGCAGTTAAAAGCACACTTGGCTGATTACATGCAGATGACAGGCAAAGTGCACTTCCAGGCTGATGTGCCTGTTTGGATAAAGAACGCACACGTCTCTAGGTGCAGAGTATGTCTGAAACGAAACACGAAAAGCATTTAAATAGACCGACAGTACATGGTTCGGTACCTTTTGAAGAGAGACTAGAGGAAACAAAAAAGAAAGGTGTTACTCTGTGTATCCATTATTTAAATCAGTATCAAATTCTGTGGTGAAAATTTTTGTTTAACCAGAATGTATTTTGTATTCATCGACCCCACTAAACTTTCATCTTTGTTTCAATTTATTTCTGTTAACGATGGAAAGTTGAGCCGGGGTAAGTCTAACCAGAAAGGCTCAGCTTACAGTAGGTTGGTACTTGCCTTGCAGTGTCATTAATTAAACATGTGTATTATGCCATGTTATCTTGCTGTGGTACTTACTGTGCTTATCAAATCCACTATGTCATTTGTCAAAAGAACATTAGCTTTGTCTTCATAATGATTTTGCTCCCATAAGAACCTACTTCACACTCTACGCATTTGTAGAAACATACTACAGTTCTTATTCTCATCATTTTCTACACTTCCCTCCACACCTTCTTTGATATGCAGATGCAAGACTTATTCCACAGCCCTTATTTTTCTCACCTCCACAGTCTACTGGTTTTCTCTCTCACACATGCACACACACACAAAACCCCATTCCTATGCACCAGCACCTCAAAGTGAAATATTAGATGATTGAGATGAATTGTATAAATTGATTCACAGCTTCCCAGGTCTTTTTTTTTCAGTATGAAATACAATCCGTGATTTACAACTGTTTTGCATACATTTGGTATTATATTGATCACACTTTGCTTTGCACAGGATGTTGAGGTAAGCCCGGGGAGTGATTTTTGCATATTGCTGTAAAATTACAGAACTGTAACACAATATTACGATGTAATTCAAGCATTCATTCATTACATGTGTAAATGTGGACGTGGAAGTATAAAACGCTGTAGAAAAGAAATCTGGCCCAAAAAGATTGATTATATTTTTTACAGTTTCATCCAGGAACCTGACAATGAATGCAGGCTAAAGGCCAAAACTTATCCTAAGATTACATCCTTTCTATTTACTTAATTGTGCACTTACATGTACCATAATGACATCCTGCCACTAATTGGTACATCAGTGTCAAGCCCATGCCTGAAAAGGTGACTGTAGAGCCATGGTGAAAAGAAAGTACACTCACTTTTGATTCTAATGGCTCACATATCAGGACTTAAGTGTAATCTAGTCCTAAGCAGGTCCTAGGTAAATACAATCTCAGATGAACTACAAAGCATGGCTTATTACAGCGTATCATTATTTATTTAACAAAACCTAAAACAAAAGGCGGAAAACTGTGAAAATTTAACTCGTCTGGGAAGTCATATAAGATCATTTTCAATTTAAAAAATGTTGAAGTCCATCACGCTGTAGTGAGAGAGATTTTTCAGACCTGGAGGACACTTAAAACAGTTGCCAGTCTTCCCACAAGTTAATGTCCTGGCAAATTTACCCCAGGACATTAACTTGTTCACGTCCAAGGTCAGACCGTGTAATGCTCAGAAAAACGAATTCAAGTGCTACACCCAAACTACTCAGGCTATATGAGCCTCAGTAAACATGTTAAATGTTAAAGTTCATGACAGTACATTTACAAAAAAAGCCTGAACAAGTATGATTCTTTTAGTAGGGATGCCAGCAAAAAGCCTCTTCTCTCTAAAAAGAACATGGCAGCAAAGCTTAGGAGTGATGTCCTTTGGCTAGACAAGATCAAATCAGTGATGTTTGGCCATGATGCAGAGGACCACGTTTACTGAAAACACTCCACTCCACAAACACATGGTCCAACATTGAAAAGCCAAGACTCAGCTGACACCTCCACCAAAAGGACGAGGTTCATGCTCTTGAGGATCATGTGATGACTCACACTATCAGTAGTAGGTCAACAACACCCAGGGTCACGTCCACAGGGAACAAACCCCACTAGGGGTTAAATACCTGGGACTCTCCACCTTTCATTCACCTCCAACCTCTTGGATGAGAGGTAAACTTGAAGAAGTCCAGTTGCCTTTTTTTTAAGCACTGAAGACTAATATGACCTGGATAACTAAGAACCTACACACCTCATCCTCACTGTTAAGCATGTTGGTTGAGTGATGAGTTAGGCTTGCTTTGCAGCTTCTGGACTTGGGCACCTTAAAGTGATCAAGTCAGCAGCAAAATCCTCTGCATACCAAAGTATTCTAGGACAATGAACCCGAGGATAAAAGCAGATCTACAACAGAATGGCTGAAGAAGAAAAGAATCCAGTCTAAATCCAGACCTCAGTGAATGCCTACAAACCTCCTTTTGTAAAGACAAGAGGGGTAAATTTCCTCCTTAACAATGTGAGACACTGATAAAGAACCTTGAGATTGTTTCACTACACTTCAAGTTAGAAGCCGTTATACAAGCTATTAAAATGATGGGGTGTACTTAGTATAATATGTCATGTGTTGTTGTTCATCCAAAATTGAGTTTGCCTCGTTTTATGATACATGACTGCATGAAGGGTAAGTGCGAATGTATGAACACAAACGCACACCCTAGTCCTGTAAATTTAAAACAAGAAAGCAGCAGGCAGCATCCAAATAGGAGAGAGACAGACTCATACATATATACATTGATACACCACTGCAATCACTAAATACCAATTAACAACTCAAAGCATACATTAAAAGAGCAAATGGGATAGGGTGAGCCTCACAGGTCATGCAACTTTGAACCTCTAAAACAGACATGCTATTTTTTTTTAGAAATGATACAGAATACAAAACAGATGCAAATCTGATCCAAAGAAGAATATCCGCACTACTGTTTTCACAACACCATGTAATGAGCAGCGGCAGATATCCTCCTGACATTTCAAAGTTTACACTCCCTTTCTTGCCTCAAAAAACACCTTTTTTCATGAACTGCCACATGATCATAGGTGATTGAGAGTGCATTAACACAGGAACTTGACCCCACAGCTCTCTATAGACCTGTTAACTGACTCTAGTTAACTGATTTTAGCATTTCATTTAAGCATATCATATTGCGCGCGTGTTTGTCTTTTAATGGAGTTTTTTCCTTAATAGTTGGCAGAGGGAGAATGCCTCATGGTAAATGCAGTAAAACGTTTGGGTTGTGACAAAAGACGAGCAATGATTGAGAGAGAGAAGAAATGAGCTCCACTTGCTTTGTTAAGGTGATGCTGTCACTCTTGTCACGTTGATGCATAATGGGGTTTTTTTTGCAAAAAAGGGAAAAGAAGAAACAGACGAAACCACTTTTGATAGGTACTCTGCTAGAAGTCGTCATCACTGCTCACCTCTCAGGCGAAGACGATACCACAACATGAATAATTTGTGAATCCAGGAGCCCACAAAGCTCTCAGGCATAAACACAACTACATTTCCATGTTCCTCAGTAATTTTCAGTAATTATCTCCTTTGTGCACACAGGGTAGCGTCTACTGGGGGGTTGAGTCAACAAACATTACAAGGCAGTTTCTTCCCATATAATGAGTAGCCATGAGACACTGAGACAGACTGCTGAGGTGAAGGGTTAAGCTGCTCAAGGTTGATGGGATGCTTCCTAATTCTCTTCCAAAATATGTGCCTGCTCCTTCTTTCTTAAATTCTCAGCATAGTGTTTATCTCTTTACTATTGCCTGTGCACATGTGTGTGGGTGTGCGTGGCAGAATTGTGAACTCATACAGAGTTATGTGTGTGTGTGACATCCTGGCGTTAAAGCACTTATGTTTATTTACTTAGATATTCAGATAGTCATATATCTCCATGCATAATTATTTTTACTTACTAGATCAGTTGGCATCTTTGTTGTATTCAAACATTTGGTTGTTTCGACAGATTTCATACCAATTTAATGTGTCTGGCTCGTGAGAAAACAAATAAATGCTACCACAGCTTGCGACACTGAGATGTAGAACAGTATGGTGTATTGTATTAGTCTTTCTACTATTTTTATTTGTGAAGGTCATAGTTGTTGTGTCACTTAAAATTTCAAAAAAGCTCTATATTATTTTGTATGTATTTGTGTGGAGTTTTCTCTAGCTGAGATATCTTCTTACAACGCCATCAGTGCTATCTGTGTTATTTGCAATCACAGTCTATGCATTTATTATATAAAGCCATTACCTAATCCATTACAAACTGGTGTCATGCCATTTGAAACGTGGATGTTTGCAAGGCAAGTATAGACTTTTCCAAATATCCCATTTAGGTGCATAAATGGGAAGTGTGAGATTTAACAGTTTTGGGAGTATGAGCGATGCTAAGACTCCATTTACACCCAAATGTGTTGTGGTTGTTTGCTAATGCATTGTAAATTGCAGATAAAGTGTATGGCAATAGGAACTGAAATGTATGTGATGTCTGGATGTGGTTGGATCGTAGTCAGGTGTCAATGCAGTCAGTACAGTTTGGCAACATTCAAAGGCCTCTTCTAGGATCTCAAGCAAGCTGTGAAAAAAGCTGAAAACAGCCTTTTATTTTTACATGAAAAAAATACAACCCAACGCAATTGTACAACAGCAGCCTCACAAAATACTTGATTACATTAAAGTGTCGAGACAAAGCCCTGTGTTTATATGTCATACACTAATGCACACAGACTGCTGTTTTGATATTCAATGTGAATGGGATTTAAAAGGCTAGGTTATTTGTTGTAAATATTAGGCTCTTTCTTGTGAACTCATTTTATTAAATATTTTCATCTCCGTTAGCTTCCACAATCTGTTTGCTCAAGTCCTGCTTTTATTATTTTAATACCCGTCTGCTATAAATGTGGTTTTATCTCTACATTAAACAGCCATGTTGCTTTAGCTTGTACATAGCCATAAAGCAAATGCAATTCATTATTTCTTTTAATTCTGCAAATTGATGGGTATCATTTTTGAAAGTATACAGGATACATAAGTATTTAGTCATTCAGTTTTATTCAATAATTTGGATATTAAGCTTAAAAAATGAAAATGAAAAAGCAAGAATTTTTTCCTTACATTGCTCCAGTTGATTTCCTGGAAAGTTTGGGTCTTATTTACACCTCGGCACCTTAGCAGACCGAGTTTAGCAAAAGAGGAAGCGTAAGGGTAAGAGGAGGTTCTTAAAGCCTCAGTGATTCCTCCATCTTTATGACTGAGTGCACATAAGGTGAGCATGTCTGGGAGATTGCGAGGGCTTTGTGTGCAGTGCTCAAACATTTGTGTGGGTTTGGATTTAACTTTGTGTGGGTATGTGTTTGCTTGTGTGAGTCAGTGCGCCGGTGTTTGTGAGTGTGATTGTTCCCAAGGCACTCACTCTCTGTGCAGTAACTCACATGGCGAGGCAGGACCTAATAGACCCTAGCCTAATATCAACTAATGCCAGAGAGCCTTGTATCTGACTACCTGCTGTTTGGCTGCAGAAAGCAGGGACGGGGAGAGAGGGGTGGGGGTGGGGGGGGGGGGGGTGTTGGTAAAGGGAGCAATATGTGTTTAGAAAAAAAAAAGTTAAATCAAAACAGTAAAGCCAATCAAAACTTAGTGAAACACTAGGAAAGAGTAACTGCGAGAGAAATGCTGGGGCAGGGGGTGGGGGTAGTGCACCAAATGCTGCTTTGTGCATGATGTAATAAAGTAGTCACACATCTCATACAGATGTAGACAAATCATGTGGGAGAGTAGAAGTACATGGAGCACTCATTTTGCAAGGTGTGACTCTGATGTGCAGCAACTTATACAGAAAGGTAGACATGGCAAAAAAAGAAAAACAGATGAGATTAATTGGACCAGATTAAAGAATACCAATTATGTCATGCTTGTCTTTTGTTTTTATATATATGTTGACAGCCTTCTGCAGCTTGCTGTACTCCTCCAGGATATTTCAACTTCCCAATCCTATCCCCAGCTCAGAATTGTAAAATATTATTACTTCTATAGTTAGCATTAAAATTATTGTTTACTATTAGCTGACAATTACAACAGAGGTGGAGACATTAGAAGCATTGCTTTAGTAAAAGTAACAATAAACCACTATGGAAACACCACACTACACATAAAACTGTGTTACTGGCAAAGTGTGCATAAAGTATCAAAAGTAAAAGTAATTATTCTGCCAAAAAAATGCTCACAATCAGTATTATATGGATCAATTATACTGCTGCACTTTAAATGCTTCTTTAGATTGTTTAATTTACTGTAATGCATCATATTCTATACAACAGTATGACTGCAGTATCATCACGGGAGCTTTTGGCAATATAGTGTATGAAAAAAAAGAATCACAGTTTAATTCAAAGGCTTGAGCGCCATGTGATGTGGTTAACTGTTAATATCTACAGGAGGTTTTAAAGTGTTACATTTAGGTGGTGTATTAACAAAACAGCTGGTAAACTTTGTATAATCATTCAACCAAATAATTTCTTATTGATGCTAAACTGAGTGCTGGTGGAGCCTGCAGTTGTTCAACTTGGATGTTTATTAATTTAGACATGGTGATTTTAACCAAAAGCTCTCCTTGCTGATATGCCAAAAGACTTTTTATAAGATTCATATATCACACATGTTGGCCAAGGTAGTTAAGAAGAGGACGTGTTTGTTACAATGATAAATCAGAGTTATTTGCTAAGGTTAGCTCTGTTTCCACACAAAGTGCAGATGATAACTGATTTCAAGGCGGTTAAAGCACAGCCAGCAGCAGTTTATTTTAATAAGCTAGTCTCCCATCAGTTTCCCCCATAAAGACCGGAGGTTTATCCACAATGTACATGTACAAACAGTCTGGCCTCTTTTTCTTCTTCTTTTTTTTAATCTTTGTGAAATATCTGAAAAGTTCCAAATCACATAGTCACCACTTAAAGTTAATGTCTCACAGAGGAAGCACTACGTTTTCAACTTTTTAGATTTTCACCCCTTTTAGAAATCTACGTCACTGAGTAACACAATTTCATAACACTTTTCTAGTGGTATATAGTATAGTTTGGCACACATCTGAAGCTTCTGCCAACTTTCAGTATCTAGGCCATGAGTAAAGTACATCAAATGTTGTGACAAGAGCAGTCTTTATGTACTCCTGGCATCAGAGAAATTAAAATCCCGTTGGATTACTCTTTTATGTCTCCACAATCACTGGAATTACTTTTGTGTTAACATTTCGCACAGTTAACTAACATTCCCTTAAGCTTTGAACATCATGCCCACAGGTTTGACGTTGGGAATGATCAAAACTTTTAGAGTCTATAAGATCCTCTGAAACTGATAAGCTTCTTTGTTTGTAAAAAAGGGAAAAAAAGAAAAAAAATCTAGACTGGGACTCAGGATGACCATTTACGGTGAAAGCAAATACCCTAGAATGTTCTTACCTTGCCCATTTATTACCTCTCTGTCAAGGTTCACAAAATAAGGTAAGATGGAATTAACATAATTTAGCTGGCAGGCAGATGCCTAACACTAAAACATACACCCATCAAGGCTTTAGCCTTTACCTGGACTTTTGTTTTGGCAGATGAATAAAGACTCTCTTTGTTCTGGGTCCAATTCACATTCAAACATGTAGGGTTGACACCAGGGTTTTGTTATCTGACAGCTCATAGAAGGCTATATTCAGAATCAGACTGGACTTTTGGCAGGTGTCCCTTAAAGCCAGAGGATAAAAAGAGGTGCTGCTTTATTTTAACCTAAAGTATGTTTTTAAAAATATATATATACATATATTCTAGACCCCCTAAAACAACATATGACTTATAATCCTCTTTTCCTTCATAAGCTCATGTCATCATGTTTTTGTTAGGTCCTCTTAATAAAAGTATAATCCATAATCGCTCAAAAGCATTCAGATCCCTTTTATTGTTAGTTATTTTTTCTCTGTTCTAGTTCCTGCTTCAGGAAATTTGTGGGTTATGCCATACTGACTCCATGCTCAAAGAATAATGGCACTTGGATTGTGCACATCTGAATTACTTGTACAATAATTGAAAATGAAAAATTCAGTTAAGTATTTTCCAAGGTTCTAAAACATATTCTTTTCTATATATAAATATATGTCAATTATCATTTTTTTATAGATAAATGTAAGCAAACCACTGCTTTGTTAGTAAGTAAGTCATCAACAGCTGAAGTGTTTTTTCTCAAGAATTCTCTAATGTACAGGGTGGGCCATTTATATGGATACACCGTAATAAAATGGGAATCGTTGGTGATATTAAAGTCCTGTTTGTGGCACATTAGTATATACGAGGGGGCATGTTGTATAGAGCGCTTTGAGTACTCCGGGAAAAGCGCTATATAAGAATCAGTCCATTTACCATTTACCATGATAGCAACACCACAGGAGAAATGCCAGCACAGGCATCCAGTATCCGTAGTTTCAGGTGCTGCACATCTCGTATCTTCACACCATAGACAATTGCCTTCAGATGACCCCAAAGATAAAAGTCTAAGGGGGTCAGATCGGGAGACCTTGGGGGCCATTCAACTGGCCCACAACAACCAATCCACTTTCCAGGAAACTGTTCATCTAGGAATGCTGGGACCTGGCACCCATAATGTGGTGGTGCACCATCTTGCTGGAAAAACGTGCTAGCTTCAGTGCATAAAGAGGGAAACACATCATCATGTAGCAATTTCACATATCCAGTGGCCTTGAGGTTTCCATTGATGAAGAATGGACTCACTATCATTGTACCTCATATACCACACCAAACCATCACTTTTGTTGTTCCAACAGTCTTGGAGGGATCCATCCAATGTGGGTTAGTGTCAGACCAATAGCGGTGGTTTTGTTTGTTAACTTCACCATTCACATAAAAGTTTGCCTCATCACTGAACAAAATCTTCTGCGTGAACTGAGGGTCCTGTTCCAATTTTTGTTTTGCCCATTCTGCAAATTCTGTGCGCCGATCTGGGTCATCCTCATTGAGATGCTGCAGTAGCTGGAGTTTGTAAGGGTGCCGTTTGTGAGTAGCTAATATCTGCCGAAGGGATGTTCGACTAATGCCACTCTCCAGTGACATGCGGCGAGTGCTACGCTGTGGGCTCTTGCTGAATGAAGCTAGGACAGCCACTGATGTTTCTTCATTAGTGAGTTTTCTTGCGTCCACCCGGTTACTGTGTTCACCAGATATCAACACAATTTCAATCCGCTCCTCACGTGTTAACCTCTTCGACATGCCAATGGCTGTGAACAAAGAGAAACTTGTAAATAACTCATGAAAGAGTAAAGTTACATTGAAACCAAGCACACCATTGTTTTTCTTGTGACATTACCAATAAGTTTGATGTGTCACATGGCCCTCTTCCTATTGAAAAAACAAAAGTTGTATCCAAGATGGCTGACTTCTAAATGGCCACCATGGTCACCACCCATCTTGAGGAGTTTGCCCCCTCACATATACTAATGTGCCACAAACAGGACTTTAATATCACCAACCATTCCCATGTTATTACAGTGTATCCATATAAATGGCCCACCCTGTACATTTAAAACACATGATTTATTCATCTACGCATAGATAAAACAATAATATGTCAGTGCTGTAGATCAGGCCAAACATGGTCAGGGTTTCATCATGGCCATGCATCAAAATATGCTATGCTGGTTCTTTCTGTATACAATGTATAACTGTACACCTGCATAACATGACCGTGCATTAACTAAAGCGTGAAAATTAATCATATTTCAATGTGCATACAATAGTGCTGCATGTGCTCAATGAAGCAAAACATAACCCTTGACATTTCTCCTTCTATGGCTGTAGATGGGCTACGCAGAAATTGGTGTGGAAATGTTTTTATGATTGAATAATAAAATACTATAATAGTAGTGAACTGTGTGTAACTTAGTGCCCCCTCTACAAGGCTATCTTTTTTTTAACTCTCCTTTCTCTCCACCATTCTGACTGCAGGCTGGTGCTGTAAACATTCTAGTCATAAATTATTTATTAATATCAACTCATAAATAGATATCAGTTTCAAGCTTCTTCTTTTTTTTCAATTTTACCCATCTCACCATCCACCCATCAATCTGTCCATCCATCCGCTTATCTGTCAGGTTGTGGTGGCAGCAGACTAACCAGGGTATTCCAGGAGTTCTTCTCCCCAACTGCACTTTTCAGTTCCTCCAGGTTTTTTCAAAGCCAGATCAGATAAATAATCTCACCAACATGTTCCAGGTCTTTGCCATAGTCTTAACTCAGTTGTCCATGCCCAAATAACATCCAAGGACACCCCCTAGACATTCTAACCCAAACCACCTTAGCAGGTTCCTTTCAGCATGCAGGAGCAGCAATTCCAAAAATCCACATTACCCTATGGCCATTACCCAGATTTCATGATAAGGGTTGGGATGTAAATGGGCTGGTAACTTGAAAGCTTTGTCTTTCGACTCAACTGTCCCTTCATCATGTCAGTCAGGGAAAACGCCTGCATTTCTTCTGATGATCCACAGATGGAGTCCAACACTCACTGAAAACATGCTTGACTTTTGATTACACTGATGGCTCAGAACCCTGTACTCCCACTGCTCCAGACCTCCACTTCACAGACACTGTACCAGACCTCCATGAAACAGTTAGTAAGTGTGTTAACCAAGGCAGCCCCACAATGTCAGAGCCTATAACATCTCTGGGCCAAATCATCTATGCCTGGCGCTTTACTATGGGGTCGCTTCTCAACTACCTTAGGGACCTATGCCAGTGTAACTCGTGAGTAGGGATGGGTATCGTTTAGGTTTTGTCCGATATTGGTGCCAAACCGGTGCTTAAAGAATGGAGAACACAAAATTGGTCCAAAAACCTCTCATGTTCAGCTGTTTTTTTGTAAAAAGATAACAATGTTAGCCTTTTCTGCAGCTATAGGGGATTTATGGTATCACTCTTGGCTGGAAGCAGTGCTTAAACAATGGAAAAAACACAAACTTTGTCCAAAAACCTCTCATGTTTAACTGTTTTCCACTTTTTCTTTGGTCATTTTAGCCTTTTTGGCCAGGGTGAAGGGAGTATCTGCCATCAAACAAGAAGACAGCCTCATGTAGCTATGATGATGTTTGCTAGTTCACCTTACATGCATTAATGTAATAACGTGGTTAGCCTACTCAACGTAAATTACACACGAACAACATTAAGCTACTCACGCAGAGAAGAACAGCTGCTGCTGCCATCATCATCTGTCATCATTTCTGCTACACTGGCAGGGCTAGGGGCCAGGACTCTCCTCTTCGGGTTTTTGGGGGATGTTGCTAACTCCGGGTCCGATAACAGGCACCACACCCGCAGTAGATGTGCACGGTGTGAGGTCCTGCAGCAAGCTATCAAATACGGCGCATTTTTCGGCTTTAAAAAAAAACGCTATACGTCACCAGGTGTTTCATCGGATTTGAGGTGTTACCTCCTTTGACAGTATCACAGTATCAGCTTAAAGCACTTGTTGCAGGCTGCTGAGTTTGCATATTTTGCTGTGAAGTACAGCCAGACTTTTGACCGCTTCGCCTTGGGCATTTTTAATCTGTAGCTCTGCTCTAAAAGAACGTACGTACCTGGACCCGCCTACTATCCTTGGAAACGTAAAATGATTGGCTAGAATCTAAAGTGTATCACAGCTCAGGAACAAAAAGCACCGAAATAAAGCACCGAAATGTGCGCTGCTTTTCGGTCTGGTTACTACCGTTTATGTCAGAACCGGTGTCATCATGGCACCGGATACCGGTACCCATCCCTACTCGTAGAGTTTTCCCAGCATCTTCAGGCTCGGCCTTACTACACATAGGGATTTTTTGGCTGAGTTTAGGAGTTCCTCAAAGTGCTCTTTCCTAGGTCCCACAATATCTATGTCAGCGGTTCTGCTCCCCAACCAACACGTTGAGCCATGCCCAGCTTCCCCATGCTAAGTCACTGTACAGCTTGCCAAAATGTCTTTAAAGGCTGCCAAAAATCCTCCATGGCCCTCTCCCACTCCTGAGTTTTTCAAAACCACAACCTTTTTGGCTCTCCGATGTCCATCTGCTGCACCCCTGGGCACACCAAGCCTGGGAAGCTTCCTTCTTCAGCCTGACAGCTTACCTCACCACTGGTGTCGACCAACAGGTCCTCAGATTGGTGCTATGAAAGGCATCGATGACCTTATAATCATATTTCCTGACAGTTCTTTTGCTATTTTCAACCAAATGTTCAAGACATGGCATTAGATCATATAATACAACAACAATCACACATACCTAGCACAGAAGACCAGGAACATAACACCACAATGGTTTACATCAAGTAGGCTGTTCCTGCCAATTACCCTTCTCCAGGTGTCCTTATCCATAACTACATGAGTATGCAAGCCTCCCAAGAGAACTATGGTTCCCCAGCCAGAATTCCTTCCATGACCCCACCCAAAGACTCCCCAAAAGCTGGGTATTCTGAACTCCTATTTATCACATATTCACAGACAACAACTCGAATTTGTACAAATTGCTCTCTGGGGAAAACAGCACTCAGCAGGGAGCTTGTGAGTATCCCCATACCAGCAATTCTCCTCCTCGGCCATTACAGAAAAAGAATCTAGCCCATCTCAGTAGAGCTCCACCTCTTGCACTAGCTCAGGTTGCTTCTCTGCTAGTGAGGTGACATTTCACATCCCAAAAACCAGTCTGTGATCCTTGAGGTGACACATCCAGGTTCCCTCTTTTACCTACCCACAGGGCCACTTTTATTCATCTATATGAAATTTACTTCATTGAGTATTCACCCACACTCACCCCTGCAAGGCTGAACTATAAAGGAGTTAATTACCACTCCTGTGATGTGATTTCAAGAGCCTAGCTTTCAAGATGCGTAGTACAAAAAAAATGGTTCACTTCAGTTAGTTATATCAATCACAAACATATGAATGACAGAATAGCAGATAATATAATAGCTTTTAATCAGGTCTTGATGTCAGTCATCTTGCTTTGTAATTACACTGAAGAACAAAAGAATGCAAAAACCGCCTTGCCGTCTTGCCCCATTACTGTTAATAAAATACGAGATGATGAGATTGTGGAAAAATTGTGATGAGACTTGCCATCTGTGTATTTTTATGTGCCAGAACAGAAGAAAATGAAGCAGACGTTTATAAAAGCTGACCTTCTTTTGGTAGAAAAACATAATGTCGAGTTTAGTTTTGGTGCTTAAAGAACCTATAGAAGTGTATACGTTTGCCTCAAGGTCTTTTAAGTGAGTTTCAGAGCTTGTTTTATTGAACTAAGACTCCCTGTTTTTCAGCTTAAAGTCCCAGGGTCATGTAAAGTTTTAAGAGCTAGTCAGATTATTGCGCTGTCTTTATCAAAAGGACAGAAAATAAAGAATTTGTTGTGTCTTTTTTCTTGTTAGCGTGTCAAAAAAGAAAATAGCCAAACTGCTCTGTTGCTTGATTGCTGTGCCAAGTAAGAAAAGATAACCTCCTGTTGTAGTCTCTTGTCCTCTAATCAAATGCTCAGAAGTGTTTTTCTGCATTCAGGGTGATGACATGAAAGTCTGTCAGGAACAGAATTTTTAATTGCTGGTTTGGCTTCCTTGTAAAACTGCGGTGTCCATGTTGGATTAAAAGTGAGAAGAAAAAAAAGGAGACTGAAAGAGAAAGGGAGATAGAGAGGCAGATGTTTGCTACAATGGATAGACACAAACGGGGGAGGTTTGTAGCAAGTGAGAAAGTGCAAGTGGAATAATATAAAATTAGAAAAGCTGTGGCTCTAATCAGTTCCACACTTAACTGGCCTGTATGCCCCCCTCACTCTGCATTGCTGAGTTTCATCTCTATGGTAATGCTCCTGGCCACCAGAGTTCATTTCTACAATTTCCTAAAGCAGGCCAACAGAGATATCAAGGTACAAAAAGAAAAAAAAAATCTATGCGCACTCACATTGTATTTCAGTTGTATACACGACTCAGGGGAATGAAAGGGAGGATGAGCGGTTATGTGTCGTGCCTACATATAACTGTGCTTGCTGGTGTGTGTGAGTGTGTGTGCCTGAAGGGAAGCGAGAGTGACAAAAAACACTGACTGGTGCCATTTTGGACTCACTGGTAACACTTTTTGTTGTCACCAGCCTCAGCATGTGGCTGCATATACGTAATTACCTACACAAACAAATACATACAATCACTCACGTACACTCACACAAACTCCACTCTACTTCAAGGCTGCTTCATTCACAGCATCAACTCCCCAGCTTAATCAATATTGGCCATGACAAGTCACCACATCTCCTCCCCTCAGTGGAATCATTTATCAACTGAGCTGTGGCTGCAGATGTAATAAGAGATTGTTACACAACTCTCAAGATAAACATCTCTGATTGTTTTATTACACTACAAATTGGCCTTTTTTGATATTGCCCCTTAATAACTGTTTAATTTTTCATCCGGGGCCTGTGCCCTTAGTGACGCTGGGTGCTTTATCTTTGTTATGACTCATCTGTCTGGCCCACTCGCAGCAAGTGTTTATTCAAATAACAGATATTACAGCTGTTAAGCATATTACATGCAATTGGATCGTCTACATACCCAGCTTTCATAAATCTTTGATTGTGCATTTCAACAAATTGGCGGATATGGTTCTCAAGGGCAAATGTGACGGCGTTTCCAAAGCAGTGGTAGGGACCAGGCTGGAAAAGAGAAAGGTTGATTGATACTGTGAGAGGATACATAAAAATTTTAATTCAGAAGTTATATGATGTACTGGCATAATTCAGCTATGTTCATTTAGCAATGAATGAAACATCCTCCATCTTTTCTATATTATTAAAAGAGTGGCAAAAAACTATCTTGCAGTAAGTTACATGGATTACTGTATCCACTGTAAAGGTAGGCTATTCTATTAAATCAAATGAACAGCAGCGTGGGGTGTCTGCCCCATGCTACAAAACCTCTGCATGGTGATATATAATGACTTTGGATCGACACTGAAGAGGCTAGCTGCTGTTTTTGTACAGTTGACTTTTTTGCATATTGTCATACTAAAGTGTATTTTGTGGCAGAGACAATTGTTTCGAACAAGAGGCTTCTTCTTTTGTTTGGAATGCCATTCGTTTCACACTCCTCTTTCAGGCACGAGGTAATTATCCCATTTATGGATAAATCCAAACAGCATGGCAGCCATAGAAATTACAAGCATGCTGTGTTATGCTGGATGTCATATTTTCTGTCAGTTGTTTTCAGACTCTCTTTATTTACAACAAAAACACTGAGAATGGTGAGAGAAATGGCTAGACCATGCCACATGAGCACAACTTGTATTGTCCAGTGGCAGTTGCATGTTGTGCAATTAGGTCCATAAGTTTTTGAAAAATTACATTTTTTGGTAATTTTGCATCTTTATACCACCACAAAAACAAGATGTGAAGTTGCGTATGAAGTCCAGTCCATCCATCTATCTATGCATCCAGCCATTTTCTTCTGCTTAAACTAATTTAGGTCATCGGGGAACTAGACCCGATCCCAAACGCAGCATACAGTCACGACAGACTACCAGTCTAACACAGGGCTAACACAAATAAAGACATAACCATTCATGCTTGCATTCATTCCTACGGCCAATTTAGACTCACCAGTTAACCTAACATACTCGGAGTGAAGCCACGTAAGCACATGAAGTCCAAGACCATCTTTCTGTCAGGCCACAGTAAATTAATTTTTGATTTTTATCAAAAGCATTCACTGTTAATTGTTTTAGGGTTCAGGTGTTTTATACATTTTTAGGTGTTCAACATTAACTGAACAAACTACCATCATTTTAAACATAAAGATTGTTTTTAATACTTCATCAACTAAATGACCGCCTGAAATCTAAAACAGCTGGACATCACCAAATATTGTGCTTCCTTTTCTTCTTCTCCTAGGCCTTTACTGAATTTTATTTCTGTCTTTCTGGATTCAATTTTGTCTTCAGTAACTGAAAAGCATGCTCTAATGGTTTGGAAGGCACTTTGGGTCAACTTCTTCTTGTTTCAAAATGTGCTATATAAATAAAATTGACTTGACTTGAGAGCAGGTGACTGACTTGGCTGTTGAAGAATACCCCATTTCTTTGCTTGAGAAACTCTTGAGTTGCTTTCACAGTGTGCTTTGGGTCTTTATCCATTTACACTGTGAAGCAGTGCCCGATCAGTTTTGCATTTGGCTGAATGGGAGCAGAGTACACAGCCACGTGCACTTCCAAATTTACCCTGCAATTTCTTTGAGTAGCCACATCATTAATAAACACTAATGACCCATTCCATTGAGCAGCCATACATGCCTAAAGTTTTTTCAATCTCACTGATAGGTTTATTTGGGGTTTTCAGCCTAATGATCACTTCTTTCATTTGCCTTGACATCTCTATGGACCTTACATTGAAAGTTCCATTGAAAAGCTACATGATGCAAGTTCAACACTTAGAATTAATTCAAGATTTTATCTGCTTAATTTCCCGTGCAATAATGAATGAACAGGCTTCATCTGGCCATGAAACGTCTTATCAGTCAATTGTCCAATTACTTTTGAACTTCTGAAACTGGGAGACTGTGTATAAAAAAATCCTGAACGGTTAATATAATACTTTTGTTAAACCTCTTGAATTAAAGATGAAAGTCTGCACTTCAGTCACATCTTGATTATTTTATTTAAAATCAGCTTTGAGGGTGTAACGAGGCAAATACAGAAGCTTTGTTATTGTCCAAAAACCCTATTGACCCAACTGTGTATCTTAAACACTATCAAAACACTGGCATGGAATCAAGAGACGATGTTCATGTAGAGAGTTGTCTTAGAAAAACCAGTGCAAGTCTTTTCAGACTCAGACACAAGACCTGGTGAAGTGCATCTTGCTTCTTGTGTTAGCGTTTTGTTTTTTGTTGGATTTTTTTAATATGAAAATGAAAATGTTCCTTTTGTCAAGCAAATAAATCACTCTTTCCTGCTATATGTCAGGTAAAGGTATTTTCTTTTTTCCTTCCTGGTGTTCTTTCATCCACTTTGACACCCTTTCAGCTTACCCAGTATACTGCAGCCCTACTTGTCCCTAGCTTCCATAAATCCTCCAACACAACCCTCCCCCTATCTGAACTGTGCTGGCACCCAGTGGCTGCTTACATAGAGATCAAAAGACTGTTGTTTGCCTGCAATTCTACCAACCCCCCTGCTCTAACATCTCTTCCTTCTCTGTGGTAAATTGACCATCACTGTCCTGTCATGACTCGTCAACCCTTTCTCAGGTTGAACTCTTCTTTTCTCATTTTTTACTTTTTTTTTCTCCGATAGGTAATCTTTCCACTTCAGAAGTGTAAGTGTAATAACTGCATCCTAAAAAGGCCCCCTTTGGTTCAGGAGTTCTAAACCGCAGTCCAGAAGATCAGAACCAGCACTGTGACCCCTCATATCCTGCATTTTTGTGAATCTTACATACTTACAAATACCTGTACTTTCACATATGGCAGTGTTTTGTGTAATGTGACGACAATGCGTACAACTGGTTATTACTGTTGAAAACGACTGCTGAAGAAGCTGTTTATACTTTTTTTTTTGTTAATGTTCAGCACATTAGAATAAAGTCTCCTGCAGACTACTCAATAATGTGCAGGGACAAAAACACATAAATACTTAAACTATGTACATTGGGTCATGCCACTAGATATTGCTTTCACACAGAGACAGAGCATCCTCTAGTGGCAAAAATTATTATTGTGTTTTTTCCTCCTTTTCCTAATAGTTTTTCATCTATACAGTGTTTATTGATTATTACAGTACAGAGCTCAGACTATTTGACGTTCACAAATGCATAAACAGAGTATGTAGCACTTTTTCTACTCCAGTGTTTCTCTGTAAGTGGTCATTAAAGTGTGGCAGGATGCAGTTTAGTGCTGGATCGTTACACAGGACAGTATAAGTGGAACTTGACTATTAAATAGTAACAGACTGATATTAAACTTTGGATGGGGAAATATTTTTGCCTTTACCTCAGCAATGTATTTTTTCTAGCTATTTTTACTATTTTTTTTTTATTTTTTATAAACTATCCCTTAGTTAATAAATACCATACCAGACTCCTTTTTACATGCACAACAGTTACTCTTATCACTCTTATCGCTGCAAGTGTAACATTTTTTCATCAAATTTTCAAGCATTTTTAGTGCAGCTGGCTTTTAATATGTTTTTGTCTTTTTTATACTAAAAATCTCAAATGCTTTGATAAGTCTTTATGTGACTTCGCTTATGATGCAGTTTTACATGACTGCTAAATCAGCTTTAGTGTATTGATTTCATTTGTTTATTCGGAGTGGTGAAAGCAAGATTTGCAACATTTGAAGTGGCCATTCAGAGTGTGCCCTGTAAACGCATTTTTAAAGTGCTCTTTCAGCTTTGACCCAAAATGGTTACACATGCTCAATTAGCAGCTGAGCTAGAACAGACACTGATAATCAGGCTATAGCCTTTGTGAGCTCAGCACCAAGGATTTGTATATATATTCAATACTCATTTCCTCTGGGAATTAGGGTGTCTTTGTTAGTGCTTGCGTGAGTCCAGAAAAGCAGCTTCTAAATGAGTGGAATAGACTATCCTGCAAGGTTTACAATTTGCTGAAACAGTTAGGTCCTGTCATTGTTAGGGAAGCTGTTTCAAAGGCAGGTTGAGTCATCTTTAGAAGGACCGTATGGGAGCATATGGTGGGTTTATGACTGGCGGGCAGCCGGTTGGCTGATTATAAGAATGGAGTTCTGAGCGTCAAAGTGGGCACTTGAAATCATTGGAGTAAGCCTACAATTCAACCAAAAGCTCCCATGTACAATACTGGTGTGCTTAAACATAAAAAGCAAAAATGAACAAGAAGGGACTGATATGATTTTTCCCAATAATTGCAGCTTTAAAAAGCATTGTTAACCTAAAGTATATTCTTGTTGATACGATTCTTTAATCTGAGGTAATGAATTGTTGGCGAATCTCATTGTAGTTAAGATGAAGTGAATGCGGTTGAACTTAGCCGATTAGTGTTTAGATGTGGGAATGAGGTTTCTATTCTAAACTGCACAAGAGCCAATTATCCTGAACAATCTCTCCGTAAGTACCACTCAATATCAGTTACACAGTCACAAAGTCAAAATAAATATACCCACTCAAACATATGTGGGAAAGCACAAATAGACACAGCCATCTGAAATTAGGTGAAAGATGAACATTCAAAGACACAAAAAGAAAAACATCTATCCCTCTATTAATTAGCTGTAGCCACTTATCCTGTTGGACTATTAAATGTTGACACTGATTCTACTATTAATAAATAAATAAGGACATCTGTATGTAAACTGTCTCGTAGATAGATATATGGTCTTAAAAAGATGTTATTCGACCATATATTTTATTTATTTACTTATTTCATACGCTTGTATTTTGGAGATTCTCATTCACATGGGAAGCATTTTCCATTTGTAGACTCAAGCAGAATAGAAGGCCTGGTTGGCCAAAAGAGAGTCTAGTGTCCACTGCCCTTAATGAAGACACATGGGTATTGAATGAAACATGAGTAAATATACAACTAGCCAGCATTTCCTCAGCAAGCCCATACTCACATATGTAGTCTGGTGTGCAGTGGGTTGCTTGCAGTAGTAAAGCTGCATGTGAGTCATGTAACTTTAGTTGGCTAAAAATGAGCTGCACATAAATCCTGAACAAGCAGGCATATTTTACATATGGAGATTTTACTTGCGTGTCAGTTACGTACTTTGTAATGTTAAGTTCACTTTAGTGAGTTCTAAAGTTCCTCTACTGAAAAAACAAAAGAAATCTGAGCTCTTGTAATCAGATGGACTACATTCAGTCTAGTATTTTATTTCTGAGTAGCTGACATTTTGAATGTCAGTAATGTTATTAGAAATCTGATAAAGAAACATTTATTATTTTTATTATTTTCATTGCTTTTCTTTGCAGCAGACAGCACGTGTGTTTAAAAATAGCGTTAATGATAGCTCTGTTCTGTTCCAATTTCCCAGTTAGCCATGACAGACTGACAGAGTGGCAGGTGAGTCTGTACACACTGTAACAAGCTTCTGAACCAGAGCAGCTGAATGCAAATCAGCAGTCATTCATTTCCACCTGTGCTTTTCTAAGCGTGGCAAGTCAAAATGTCCTCAGTGAAAAAAAGTCTTATTAGTGAAACCATTGTGTTGTTTAAGGCCCGTTATAGTCGATGCTTTATTACAGTCCTCTGTAGACTTTTTCTGAAAGCGTTTTAAGTTCAGACGCAGCAACAACAAAAAGAAGCACAGGTGTAGGAAACAATTAGCGTTAATCACGACTTTATCTCATTTTAGTCTCAGGAAGCAACATCAGTGAGCTGGCGCGCACATTAGCACCCACACATTTGTCGCTAGGTCTGTTGCTCGTTGCATAAGCTGCCTGTCAGTTTATGAGATGTAATTTTTCAGTCTTAAGTGAGATAAGTTCGCCATAGCAATGGTGCCATGAGTGGAGCCATTTGTGCAAGATGAAGATGATCTTTCTAGAATGACAAGCAACTGGCTCATCTTGTTAACCACCCTGGTTTGTTTCGGTTGCAGCGTTGCAAATAAATGTCTCTTCTTGTAATGAGCTGTCAGCAGAATAAATGTTTCAAGTTTCTTTCCTGCCACGTACACACAGACACACATAAACACAGTCCGAGAAACTGCAGTCAAGCTAAAACCAGGTAAATCGAAGTCTGACATTCTGTCAGTTCTGAATTTGCTTTCTCACCTACTTACCTGTGCAGATGCCAGAATCTACCTTTGAGATTGGTATGAGTCTTGATCTTGTCTTGATCCAACCTTTTTTGGTTTGTTTGTTTTGATCATCTGTACATTGAACCATCTGAATGGATATAGTGAGCAGCGCAAATCTGGGCTTGAAAATCCAAAAAGGTATACATGATCTTGGTCCACACACCTTTACCTTAGGTCCCATGAGCCACTGGATGAAACTGACTGATATAGTTTAGCAATCGATATGTTTTCTCTGAGAATAAACTATGTTAGTCTTTATACCTCTTCTGTCTCTCTTTCTTCTCATTTTCTGCCCTTGAGCTGATCCTTCCACCCCTCCATTTTCGCAGTGATTGCGTCTAACAGGCTTTGTGATTAGACAAAGAAAGGAGTAGGACAGAAAGAGAGAAGCAAGATAAAAAATTTATATCAAGAATAGTGAAGCCAAGCCCTAGGGTTTCTATCACACAAGGTCTGAGCTCTGAGATTTGGTCCTATAAAAGTGGATTATAGGAAATAAGTTGCTGCAGCCTTCCATGCTTTCAGGATGCAGTAAGACAACCCATCTTTTTGACAGTAAATGAACCAAGGCTCCTCCAGTTCTACCACAATGGCCTAGCTACTGAAAGAAATGCATCACAGCATTTTCTGTTTTATATCTCTACATGTAGGCCTAATGATATTTTTTCCTAAGTAGTTTTTTTTCCATTGAAAAATATCATAGAGGTGCAGATCAGCAGATCAATAGAAATGGAAAAAGGTTTTTGAAAATGTGTGCATTTATGGATGTTTTTTGTTGCCTGTCCCTATAGAATAGTGTGTGGTTCTTTATCTTCTAACCTCCGACCCACAAACGTCACTGTTTAAGGTCATGATTCATCTAATTCTGTTTGCAGTTCCACATTTTATGCTCTTCAAATAATAATATTGCCAGTAGGCAGTCTTGCACTGCAAACCCCACAGAAAGCAAGAGGTTTTCTGATGGGGGTATTTGGATGTAGGATGGCTCTCTGCTTTTCTAAAGTTTAGCAACCACTATGCAGTAGTAGAAGTTAGTTAATTAAGCCAACATAAACTTGAACTGGAGCCAGAATTTTCAGTTTCAGTGCCATAAAATCAGAAATCATCTTGTCTCGTGTCTTTGGCACTTATGTCTACGTGGGTTTTTTTTTTCAACCTCAGTATTTGTGTTACACCTTAGATAGAGTTACTTTTAAGACTCTATGCAAAATTGTACCAAAAGAGACCTGCCTAGGAAACTGGCTGTACGACAATAAACCACCTTTGCCAAAACTATTTGAAACATGTCACATTTTAAAATGCCATCCAGTAAAAACCAATTCCAAACATTAATTCTGTGTCTGGGCCTTAAAATAAAGCGTGACAGACACATCTTTGGACCGTATGTTAGCTAGCCTCGAATTTCGAGCAGCTTTGGCATTATATTATTAATGTTTGCTCTCTTGGCACAGAGGATGATGGGATAACAGAGGTGTTTGTATGTCCTCCAGTGCTGTTTGCAACAGCGTTTATTAACAGCAGCCGGTAATATTAAATGGTAAGAATGGCGTTTATACATGGCAGCTGGTGATATTAAAACATCGAATGGTGTTTATAAATGCCAAATGCCATTTTAAATTGTATTTTTAAACGCCAGCTGGCGTTATTAAAGTGTCGAACAGCAGGGAGAATGAGATGATTTATGACCTCAGTGGTTTTCTGTACTATTGACAGTTGTTATTATCATTTTTTTTTCATGTACTTATCATCTTCACCAAAAATGAGAAAATGATTTCTATGGAGTCTGTTGTTACCTTCGCCTGCTACTCTTTGTTTTGCCCTCGAGGTGGTGGACACAACTGTGGCTTTTACTGCGCCTCTAAGCGTTATGCACTCACATGTTGTATTTGCACGTATATTTTGCTTTTGCACCCATTCTGTTGTTGTTTGCAGGGCCTTCTAGGAATTTCCTCTACTCACGGGTGAAAGAGATTACTGAGATTTAAAAAAAAGAAGAAGCAAAAAGATTATCTTGTTACATTTATAGTTTAAACATTTCACTATGAAGTACAGTGCACAAAAAAAGTGATGAAAAAGTCCATAAAAATTCAAAAACCTTACCTGATTTATATTTGGCCACCCTCCTGTTTAAGCTCATCGTCTTTGGACTATTTTCAGTGCAACTGGTATTTTTAAAATCTCTGTGGAACTCCCACTGTGTCCTCTGTTACTTGTGTGTCTGGAAAATGTGCTTGATGTCCTCCAATGTAGGGGCTTCCCAGGAGAGATCTAAAGATAAAAGCCGCACTGGAAACTGTCTGGACATGCAGAAAAAATATGACCTTGTACTGGAGATAAGCCAAATTTAAATCCTTTAAGGGTTTTTGATTTTTATGGCCCTATTCCCAGAACTTTTTGATCACATCTAAGATAAGGAACCGATGAGCCGAACACCTTTATTTTTACCTGCATAGAGGAGGACAAACTCCTTTTCCAAAAGCACATAAAATATTATCATGGAAGAAACTCACGAGACAGGTAAATCCCCAAATCACAATCGCTGAATGATATAGGACACTAGCAGCTGGACAAGGTACTGGAACATGCCAGGATTGCAGATGCTTTGAGCTGCAGTCAATTTTCACGAGGTTCAGCTGCTTCCTTGACTGTTAAACATAACCTTTAGATTCCTTTAGATACTTAAGGTTTCTTTCTTTCTGTCTTTCTTTTTCTTTCTCAGGGACAACAATTTTATTAAGGACTTTCCTCAGCTTGCTGATGGTCTCATGGTTATTCCTTTACCGGTAGAGGAACAGTGTCGAGGAGTCTTGTCAGAGCCCCTGCCCAACTTGCAGCTACTCACAGGTGAGAACATTTGAGGAAGTTTGGGAATATGTTTTCTTCTCATGTCTCTCTTTTCTTTTAAAGGCATTGGATTTATTGCACTTTTTGTTAGGAATAGCTTTCTGTTATCCAATTTTAGCCCGTTGCTTGAGAAAGTTAAAAAAAAAAAAAATAGCACCCACACAACAATTTCTTATTTGAAAGGTCCAGGATCAAGAAGATACAAGAGATTTATATTGAAATTCATAAATCCACAAATTTCAGTATGTAGATTATTCATTTGTATTTGCCTCTGTTTTGTGAAATCCAGGGCACAAGATCATCTAATATTATATAAGAAGGTGTGGTTTGATCACAAAATCCTCTTTTATACCCCTAGGCCAATACCCCTATATATATTAAAATGTGAGCACATGCAGGGCAAATTACACATATAGATGCCCCAAAACACACGAACTATATATAAACACTATTTAAATATATGGGTTTATAAACTATGTATATTGTTTATTTATGTATTTATTTAATTTTCAACCCTATTCTGTGGGGGACTGATTCACTTAAATGTTGGTTGAACCTGCACCTACACCTCTGCTCCCTTGTCCTTCCATTAGCTAAATTGGCACTTGGTCCAAAGTGACCCCTGAGATATTTCACTGAGGGTTCTGCTTTCACAACAATTGGACACATGCACACAAACTAAAATTACCCTTTTTCACTGTGCATGAATGTCTCAGGTGTAAAACGCCTTTCAAAGGCACAGGATCAAGGTTCCCGTAAGCAGTTTATTGTTTTCCCCCCTTGCTCTTCTCTTTTGAGGCTATTTAGTTCTAGACTGAAGTGAAAGTTTGGTAATTGAATTGCAGGGAAAGGCAAGATTGCTCCCACTTCTAATGTCAGCAATCCAATTGGAGTTCAAGCTGCTCTATATATCACCATTGATCCAGGAGCAGCTGGGATATGGGCTGGGATAATAAATGGTGTTAAGACAGTAATGGATAACAATGGTTGTGCAATAAACTGTACAAATGAAATGATAGATTTAATTTGTTCATTTGTTTTGAATTCCAGTATGTCTTCATAATTCTGAAATTTATAATTAGTTTTAAATTTGTTGTAGCTGTAAACTTTTTGATATCTTTTTGTCTTAAATTCACCGGTTTGTTCACATTTTGTTTTCCTTAGGGGATGCCCAGTTTAGCGAGGCTGTTGGGTACCCTATGGTTCAGCAGTGGAGAGTGCGCAGCAATCTGTACAAAGTCAAACTCAGCTCTATTACCCTAGCTACAGGTCAGTGTCTGAATAATAAAACTCTGATCACCTGCCATCAGAATATAAGAAACTGATGAATAATAGCATGTTTTCAATGCTATTACCTAGCTATTAGTTGAGGTATCTTTTGGGGTCGTTATTTGGTAATAAATATTTATATTTATTATATTTTAGATTTTTAATAGAACCTGTCAGATGGTGGGATATATTAGCCATCAAGTAGAAAAAATGTTTTAACATAGATTTTTTGGAAAGAAATGGCCAATTGTAAGAATCAGAGCAACTTGACATGGACTAAATTGTGATAGCTAGGCCACCAGATCAGAGGATGTACAAAATGGCTCATGTGTTTCCCACGTGCATTGTTTAAAGGAAGGACAACCAGTGAACCAGACTAAGGTTCATTAATATGTGTGATGAGTGAAGGCTATCCTGTGTGGTCTGATTCCGCAAATTGCTGCAAACCTTAATGCTGGCTATGACAGAAAAGTGTCATAAAACACATCGCAGTGAAGGTTGCTGCTTGTGTGGCTGCATACTCACGGGCTGCTCAGAATGCCGACAGCTGTAGTGTCTACAATGGACATGTGAGTGTTAGAACTGAACAATGGAGCAGTGAAAGAAAGTAGCCTGGGGTGTCCATGTAGACAGAGGAGTGTGTGTGTGTGTGTGTGCCCACGTTGTTTGCGTGGGGAACAGATGGCAGCAAGATGCACTACAGCAGGAAAGCAAGCTGAGGCAGGTAGAATGATGCTCTGGCCAGTGTTCTGCTGGAAAGCCTTGGGTCTGGCAATTATGTGGATGTTACTTTGACATGCAGCACTCACCAGGCGTTGTTGCAATCCACGCAGCCCCTTCTCTGCAACTGTGTAGTTTCTATAATAGGTAACAATGCCATGAGCTTTAAAAGCATATGTGGTTTGTGCTGAAAAAAAAAACAACCTTGCACCTCACAGCTTACAGGGCTTAAAGGATCTGCTTTGTGTGTCGTACCTCAGAGCCCCTTTAAAGGCCTTGTGGAGTTAATGCTTTGACAGGTCAGACTTCCTTTGGTTGCGCAAAAAGGACCTATACAATGTTAGGCAGGTAGTTTTAATATTGTGACTGGCCAGTCTATCCTTTTCACCTATTTGGACAAGAATTCACTCATCTCGTCCTTGACTTTTTAGGCTTTTCTAAGGTGCTGAAGACACTGTCAACAGAGAGCACACGTAACGAGCTGCTGGCTTTTCTTCAGCAATATGGCAGCCATTATGTGTCTGAAGCCCTGTATGGCTCTGAGCTCAGCTGCAGCATTTACTTCCCCAGCAAGAAGGCCCAGCAGCAGCTCTGGCTGCAGTACCAGAAAGGTGAGTATGCTAACAGTTAGCAATTAAAGCCCAAAATATCTGATTGCTGAATTCTGGAGTAATATATGAAAATGCCTGCCTCATATACAACACGGGGATAATTTAGATAACTTATAGTTACAAAAAGGACACCATGTTTTAATAAAGGGTGAACCTGTGGTGTGAACACAGTTAAACTAAGCCCTAGTGTTAACAGAAACATGGGTCTAAACTTTATCTGAATATAGAAACTTAACTTGTGTATAAAGAACCCATCCTTAATTAATTCAGTCTTCGGTTAAATTACTTGAATTCAAGATAACTGTGTTAATTTAAAAGCATCCATCATCTGGCATTTGCAATGCTGTTGCTTTTTTAACTGTGTTTTTGTTAACCTTTTTAGTGATCCCAAATAGTGATATTTAGTTTGGGTGATCAGTGAGGTTTATTGGCTCTAAAAATAAAAAGAAGACAGAATTCTGGGTCAGAGAGGTCGACTGCTGAACACCCCCCCCCCTCTTACAAAGAGCAATATAACAAGATAGTGTTGTTTTTTTTTTCCAATTCTAGCAACGTTTATAGTAGAAAAGTCCATAAGCATTTGAAAAGTGAAATAATTTTTCCTCTGTACACTATTACAGTGGATTTTGAATCAAACAGCCAAGATGTGATTGAAGTGGAGGCTTGCAGCTTTAATTCAAATGGGTTTAATAAAAGTATTGCATTAACTGTTCAGGAATTAGAGCCATTTTTATACATTTTTATATCCTAATATTTCTTGCCTTGAAAATCTCTTGGGTTGTTTTTGCAGTATTATTTGGGTTATTAACTGGTCATGAACCGCTGTCTGATCAACTTCCAGCATTTGTCTTAATCAGGATAGAGAGTATTTAGTAGGGAGTATCAGTATAACAGAGAGTATCAGTGGCCCCCTGCTGAATTTTTAAGTTTGCTCACTTACAAAGAAATGAACAGTCTCTCGTTTTTATGTTAGTTTCATTTTAATGGAGACAGAATATCAACTAAAAATCCAGAAAAAAATATAAACGTTAGAAACTGATTCGCATATCATTGAATGAAGAATAAGTATTTGATACAACTCCGCCAGAATTCTAGCTCCCATAGGCTCTGTATGTGTGACCATCAGTCACCCTTGGTCTGGTGTTCCATGCAAGATCATGCCTCATGCAGTGAGGATGATTAAGAGATAAGTGGTGGATCAGCCCAAAACTACACAGGAGCAGTTAATGATCTGAAGGCATGTCAGATCATTCACCAAGAACACGACTGGTAACATACTATGCCTCAATGGACTAAAATCTTGCACCACTCGCAAGATCTCCTACTTAAGAAGGCACAAGTACAGGTCCATCTTAAGTTTACCAGCGGTGTGGACAGATGAAACCAAAATCAAGCTCTTTGGCATCAGCTTGACCCAGCTTGTTTGGAGGAAGACAAAAGGCCCAAAGAATACAGTCTTGGATGAGAACATCTTTACTTCTACCAGAACACTGAAAACGGGTCGTGGATCGGGCTTCCAACCCAAAACAAACCACTAAGGCAACAAAAGAGTGGTGAAAGAAGAGGCACATAACTTCATAGAGTGGGCTAGCCAGTGTCCAGAATTTAGTCCTGTAGAAAGTCTGTGGAGGAAGCTTCAACTTACTAAGCCATGAAACCTCAAGGATTTAGAGTAGACACGTCAAACTCGATGTCAAACATCATAGGCTGCATACAGCTGATGAGAAGTGGGCCAGTGATATGAAAAATGTGTAAAATTACAGAAAAAGGTTCTGGCAGGTAATTGCTCACTGTCCTTTAATTATAAATTTAGAATATAAAGTTTTCATTAATTCACAGAAAATGTCTTTGTACTTTGGTGTATTATGGATGGCATTGGGGAGTGGGGGTCTATCAGTAGGAAAAAATAAATGCACTCGTTTACATTTTCTTAGTGGGGCAGCCCACTTGGCAGCAAATCTTTTCTGGGCCGATTCTGGGCCTTATATTTAACACCCCTGATTTAGAGAGTTTCTGTAAAGAACAATGAAAATTCCCTCCTAAGATGTGTGAAAATCTCATGACCAACTACAAGAAATGTGTTACTGCTGTGCTGGTCAACAACGATTTCTCCAACAAGCACTAAGTAATATTTTTCTTGAAGATCAAATGTTCAGTGACACACAGATAAATTTCTAACTTTTATGTAAGTTATATTTTCCAGATTGTTGGTTAATCTCTCTCCATTAAAATGAAATTAGCATAAAACATTCAAGACTTTTCACTTTTTATAAGAGAGCAAACTTACAAATTCAACGTGGGATCAATAATTACTTCCCCCACTGTAGCTCTGTACACTTAACAATTCATCCTGCTACTTCCATCAGGAGTCACATCATCAATCAGCACGAATGACCCTGTTCCACTGGCAGCCATACAGGCCTATTCTACAGCTCTGCCTCCACCACGTTTGTCAGATATTTTATGGTCATCAGATCATGAGCTGTTTCTCTCACTCTCCATGCTTTTCTGTCCTATTGTTCTGGTACAAGATAATCTTGGTTTCAATATTCTGTTTCATCAGAACTGAGAAGTGCCTTTTTGGGCCTTCCTGTTCATGAATATAACCAATGATTTGTATGTTTTTATACATTCTCTGTATTGCCATTTATAAAGGTGTTTCTTGATTGTAGACTTTGATAATGCTACCTTTACTTCTCAAGGGTGTTTGTGACATGATTAGATGTTGTCAAGGGTTTTTTTTTTCTCAACCAAGGAAACTAATTATGATCATCGATTTCAGCTGATTTCACGTCACCAAAAGGTCTTCCGGGCCCTTGTGTTGCTGAGCTGACCAGTGCAATCCTTCTTTTATAAATGCACCAGACTGATCTGGCCACTCCTAAAGTTTTTCTCTGATTTCGGGCTAATGATCACCTCCTTCATTTTCAATGAAAGAATAATGGAGAAAGAGTTACTTTTCAGCCTCTGAAAGTGGGGGACTAAGTATAAATAATTATGTAAAATGGTTAATGCAGTACTTCTGTTAAACCCCTAAAATTACAGCTGCATTTCAATCACATATTGAATAAAATTACCCGTGCTGGTATACAGTGGAAAAATGAAAATTGTGTTACTGTCCAAAAACGTATTAACCCAAATCTAAATATATGTATATATACTTTTCAAAAAAGCATGTCCATTTTACTTTATGGTCTTTATTTATGCTTAATAAAGACCATAAAATGTGATGTTCTTCAGCAATGCACTTGAAGCACCAACTAAGTTTGTGTCTCATAACTTCCAGCTGTGTGTACTTGAGTGTTAACTAGATTTTACTTGTACAACATTTTAGGTAAGAAATAAAGTGCCCTTTATCCTGCCACATTATTCTGACAGCTTAAAACACTGATAGGGTTGATTGCCTGTATTATGGCCTAATTGTCAGTGTTACTACTTTTGTCCTCGTCAACCACCATTACCTGCATCTAAGTATATGTAAATGAAGTAATCAGCTAATCAGTTACAGTGACAAAAAAGGTTAAAATCCTGTCTTTTAATAACAGCCAGAGAGAAACTGAAAAATTATGCACACTTCCATTCAACTAAAATACATTAAAAAAAACCACTACTGCAGACATTTTATCTGCTCGTTTCATAAATGTTTATTGCACTCAGATTCTTAACAATACAAACAGGAATTGGACGACACAGAGATGTCTACAATGTGCTCAACACACTGTAAAATTCATAGCCTTCAACAACAGAATTTAAAAGTCACTGTTTTTTGGTTCATTGACACAATGCAATATAACAACCTAGTAGAATTACTGAATAAATATGCAAGGAAATAACCTTTCTTCAAAAACATAACAATAATATTAAGATGAGACAATGTGAGATAATTTGATGTTTACCACACTGACACAAGGACACTTGATTTTTCTGGCATTTTATGCATTTTTGTGTTACTTTAAACAGCTTGAATATGTCCAGTAATTACATTTTATTGATCTCTTTAATGTACAGCACTAAAAGAATTTATGGTAAGGGTGACATGCAGACGAGAGAGTCTTTAATCAATCAGTGCTAAGGTAACGCATAGCCCAAAAATAAATACATCACCCAAAATGTAACAGCACAAATATATGAGTGTGATAGACTAGATAGGATACTTCAGTTCAACTTTCTTCTCCTCTTTGCTTATGTAGCAATATTAAAAACATGTATTGGTTATTACACAGTTTGATTCTCATGCTGCTTAATAGGGCTCCAGTGCAGAGTTAAGGTCAGCTTTGTGAAATAAAATATTTTTAAGGCTAAAACAGAGTGAGTCTGCAATCTGCCCCGTCCCACCTGCCAATCATTGTCTTTGTTTATTTATCCTAAAAGCATCAGCTTTCTCACACCACCATTAAATTCAGAAATTAAATCAATTTAAATGGTGTACCAATAAATTACAAATTGACGGGAGACCAGAATGGAGACACTGTGCATGAAATAGCAAAATATTACATATGGCTGTTGTCCTATCTACCAACAACTGAGAACTCTGGTTGCAAGCTATCTAATATTGAACGAAAACCTGGAGAATACAAGGCAACAGTTTCACAAACTCAGGTGTGGGGTAGGATGCTGGAGTTTTCAATCATCATTATCCTTGCAGTGCTACTCCAATTGCTCCTGCCAGCTATGATTCCTACAAAGATTTTGAAACCAGTAGGCAAGCATTAGGAAACAATGCCATGGAGCATTGTCAGGTTTGAACAAAGTTTGTAAACATTTGTATTTTTAGAAATCTGTCTTGTCTGTGACACGAGTGTTGCAGCGGTTTAGTGTTAGCGATGGTAGTATAGTATATATCCTTTAGACGTGACTGCATTTGATGCAGCTGTAGGTACTTTTTTTAGGGAACAGAACTCAGGGGTATGCTACAAAGGAAGTTCAATATAGCCAGGCTTTCTTTATATTAGCTGGCATGACAAAACATTAAACCCCAGTTGGAGATAATGGGTATCACAATGGCGGTTATCAACTTTCTGTTAAGAAAGGTTTTCTGATTCAGGCTCCGAGCACACTCAAACACAAAACGGGGTGTTTCACGTATTATATGACTCTGCTTCTGCATAAAACGATCCCCGCGAGTGCCACCTCCAGTCAGAGACGTTAATAGGTGAAAAACAATCTGATGATTTAGTGCACGCAATGATTAAACCTGGCTTGATAATTTATTTGTTTTTATGCTGCCGTTAATTTCTAATGCAAGGTCTGCATATTAGAGCTCTGAAAGTTTAAACCAGATACATTTAAACATTAAATGCTGCTGTCACATAGCCTACTAAAGCACATAGAGAACTTTCTTTTGTTTATTGCCGGCTCAAAGTGAAATTCATTTTACTGATTGAATACGTATTCTTGGTGACAAATGGTCTGATCGATTTTCCATTTTGTGTTCTAGCAGCTCCAGCAATGTAAAAGCAGACTTAGCAGCAGATAAGAATCATGCATAAAAACATCTATATATTTTCTGCATCACCAACTGAATGCATGCAAATTCCAGTAACAATACGATGCAGTTTGTGCTGTTGGAATTTTACAGCATTCAGTGGTTTCAGTGAGGTACGGCTTAACAGGTTGCATATATGAAACATATTACTCCAGCAAAGAATCTGTACAGTACTTAACACATGTTATAAATTAAAGAATCAGTGAGAACATGGTGCTTCAAGCTGATTTTGAACTGAAACTAAACATTGCTCCTGACAAGGTTATGTGTTTAGCATAGGTTACCACAGTGATTAAGCCAGGTAAAAAAGTCACCTTTGTGACACTGAAAACTCTGACTTTAAGCTTCAACACAGCTTGCTAAGCCATTACTCTCACTTCTGAGTACACCCTCAGAGCTTTTCACTTTTAAACACTTTCCAAACTACAAAAGGTCATCCTACCCCTTAGAACATTTCTGCTTTGTTCATTATGGGAACAGCTCTGTGTAAGAAAAAAAAAACCGCTATTGTGTTTTTCATCCTACTAGACTAAAACTACCAGGTGAAGCAAAAACCAAACAAAGGAAAACAAAGAGCTAAAACAGAGGTAAAATCTATGAGTGAGATAAACAGCTGGAATATCATCTGAAGCAGATTACAGAATTTTATGCTACATCTGTCTGTATTTCAGTGATATTGTGGTTAGGCCATGGCTGGAAAGTCACTGGAAGAAAATTACAAAAAAAAAAAAAGTACAAATGTGAAATGTACAGAGAGAAATGTATGCAGCTCAGGCTGTGAATTTTAGTGACAGTTGCTTAAATGTCACTAAAGCCTAACGACTGCTCCAGAATGTTCTCAACTGGTGTCTCGTGTTTGGGCACGATGTATACAAGATTGACAGACAGAACTTTAATACCGCAACAAAAGACAATAATGTGCTCTCAAAGCCCCACAGAAAAAATGATAATGTGGTCAACCGAATAAAAAGTGCTTTTGATTGTATTAACAAGGCTACCATTAAATGAACTTTAACTTTGTAGTAATGTTCTGTTTTTCACCTTTACAGTCCTACATAACAAGTTTCCTAAAACATGAATTAAAAAGATAAACAAATTCCATTAATATCCCTATTACGGTTTAATAGTTCCACCACAGCACATAATATTGGAGTTTGGACTCTTTTCAGTCCAATGTTTTAAATTTAATGTTCCCTGAATGTTACTGAATGCAATTTAATGAATGCTGGTACTTGGTTATGCTATGAGCTAACTGTGCAGTAAACATTAAAGCTGCCAGCTGCATTCAGCGACATCAATGTTAGTGTGTGCTACTTAAACCTAACACAAGAAAACAGTGATGTATCGATAAAGTGCTTCACAGGCTCAAAGCCTTATGCTTTATTTAATGTAAATACATGTTTAGCGAAGGCCAGGCTGATTGGTGAGTACAGCAGCCAATAAAATGGGAAGGAAGAAAAAAAAAAAATCAGTGCTTCAGTAGCTTAGAAATCAGTTGCATCTTAGGCTTATTCCAAAGAGATAGCATGCCAGTGTGTTTAATCTTAAAAGTTTGCATGATCAGATCCACTAGACCAATATAAGGCCCAGTGGCCAGAATCAGCCCACCAAAAAGTCCAATCTGGCCCACTGGATGGCTTTAGAAATTGTCAAGGAGGGCATAAATTTTAAACTTAACTATATTTTCACAAGTTTTACAGCTTTTCCTACTGACCTCCTCAGTGATCGTTTATACTTCACCAAAGTAAATAAACAGCAGTAAACCATTAAATGAGAGAAAGCTCCTGTTTTTTCACCATCTACTATTTTTACAGTTGGTTCAGCATTTAAAAAAAAAAAAAAAAAAAAGAAAGACATTCTGTCAATTAATGAAAATAAATTTAGTTTGATATTTTTTTTTGTACTTTTACACATTACTTCTTACAATTTAAGCCCAAAGCAACATTTCTATATCGTGTAGAAAAACTGATTTATTCTTGAAATTGCACTTGTTTCTTTATATTGAAATATCTCAGGGACTAAATGTGTGATTAACCACTATCAGAAAGGGGAGTTTCACCAGTCTGGCCCACTTAAGATCAAAGTGGGCTGTACGTGTATGTGGCCCACAATGTAAAATGAGTTTGACATCCCTGCATTATAAGAACCGGATTCAATTTGAGATACTCAAGATAAAACCCAGTAGACTATAACCTGAACCTGAATTGAATTGACTGAACTACTGATTTAATAACCCAAATGAGAGTGAGAACTGACTGGACTGCAGCTAAATTAAAGATTGTTAAATAAGAGTAGGTTTCTTCCTTTTCCAAACTTCTGTACTTTGTTGTTCTTCTAAGAAGTAGAGGAATGCCTCCTCTGAATGTATGTGTAGACTTTAACACAGTGGTCCCAACAGTCCAGCACTAGCAGCTGTCCTTTCTGGGTAGTGGCCACTCCCACAGGACAGGTCAGCCCTTCCTGGATTAAAATATTGTATCCACCTTCTTTTGGAAACTGGAGGATTTCTTTCCTGCCACTGTCTGTAACCAGCAAATCTCCATTGGAATCCACACACATGCCAGTGATACAGCGGAAGTCTTCCGTCTCCGAGAAGAAATGGCTGAGCTGTTTGCCAAGCTGGCCATCAGTACCCACCGAACCGATGGAAAAGCCACCCTCCAGGTGGGGCTCATTCTGGCGTTTCTCAAAGTTCAGGGCCAAGCCCTGGGTAAAATAAACCGTTCCAGCTGCATCACATGTCACAAACTTTGGCCGTACAGCAGAGCAAAGTCTGTTGTAGCTGACCACACCTACGTTGCGGTCTACCGCTATACACCACAGCTTGCCACCTTCGACATCTGACACCACAAACTGGCCTGATGGCATGGCAGTAATACCCCAGGGTTTAATCAGTTGGTTCTTGTGGCAGGCCACACAGTGTCCATCCATGGTGTAAACTTTAACTGAGTTATCGTAGTTGTCAGTGACACCAATCAAGCCTTGTGCAGTCACAGCAATAGATAAGGGGATGAGGTTAGGCAAATCAGCCCCCAGGAAGCTCAGGACAAAGTTGTCAATGCTACTAGCGCTGCGCCGAATTTCACGTTGGAAGCCTTTGCGATTAAAAATCTGGATACGGAAGTTCCCACGATCAGCCACCAGTACCTCACCTTGAGGTGTCACACAGATGCTGACAGGCAGATTGAAACTCCCAGGTAGAGTTCCCTTAGAGCCCATCTTCTTCACAAACTGGCAGACTGGCGGCCCTGAACTTGCTCGCGCTGCTCCAGGTGATCCTCCTCCTGCATCCATAGACTTTGATTTAAAGCTGCTTGGCGAACCACATACTGCCTCCTCCACAGCTGCAACCATGTCAATGTCTCGGTAAAGATCCACTGGAGCCACCACTTCACCTCCTGTAGCTCCCGCCCCCTCTACATCACTTTCAAGTGCAATTTCTAACCCACTCTCCTCATCATCTGTATTGATGGTGCAAGTTCTTGTGGTCAGCTGGCCCACTTCTAGAGGTTTAGACTGCTCTGTTCTGATCAGCTCTGGCTGTTGCAGTTGAAAGGTTGTGGGTAAACTGCTCCTCAGATCCAGTTCCTCATCATCACTGTCTCCGCCATCGTCTTTTAGCAGGGCAATGTCACTTTGTCTTGCTCGCATTGTCAGATAATCACAGCGTGACACCACTTTGACCTCTGCAATGTTAAGAAGATATGTCTGCTCCTCCAGGACCTGCGCGTTGAGCTTTTCTACTTCTGCCATGGAAGTCCTGAATGTCCTTCGAGACCTGCTGAGCTCCTCTTGAAGACGTAGCTCAGCTGTAGTGTAGTCCTGCTGTATCGTTCGGTACTTTAGTCTCAAGGACTTGGAAATGTTTTCAATTACTGTCTTTTTTTTCTGAATTTCTCCTATAACATCACGGAGAGCCTCCAGTTTACAACCCAGGTCCTTACGACGCTGTTCTGCAGCCACCCTTATCGGCTGGACTGAATGTCCTTCATGCAGGTGGCCATCTCCTTTGCAGAGCTCACAGAGAACTGAGGCACAATCGTGGCAGTACTGTCGTGGCAGGCGATTGCAGCAGGATTTGCACATTAGGGCAGCGGCAGCAGCACTGCAGGACATAGTGCAATCGAGAATCTTGAGCACAGTGAGATTGTCGGCCAACTGGGAGATGCTGCTCATACGGGAGACCTTGCTACAAAAGGGGCAGCGGACACCATTGATAGTATTGGCCAACAGCTTCTCCAGACACTGCCGGCACACTGTGTGACCACATTGCAGGAGCTTGGGTCGCATTTGTTCCTGGTTGTAGGTTTCCAGGCAGATAGGGCATTCGAGAACCTCCCTCATTAGATCTGGGTCAAGAGCAGCTGCCATTGTGGTCCTCACCTTAAATGGAAGAAATGAAAAGTTCTGTAACATTGTGCCACACTGTGTAACACTGAAGCAGACGAAACTAACAGATATTCAAAAAATAAACACAGGATGCAGCCACGCTTATTTGCCAGGTCAAGTTTAAGTTAGATTCTAGATAACAGAGCAGATTAGATCAACATTAACGGTTAGATAGACACAGTTCAATGACGTGGAGCTACTGAAAACCGACATATGGTGAGTGATGGTGAGTGATGGCATGTATCAGCAAGCTAAGAGATACACCGTGTCATGCTAATGAGAAACGGGAGTACTAGATTAAATCCTACACCAACATAATGCTAACTTTTTGTTTTACAGCAGGTTGACACTGCAGTCCAGACTTGCAAAGGAAAAGTAAATCGCAGGCCTCACCACAATACGACAAATGCCCTTAGCCCTGCACATAAACAGTAGTGTTATTCACCGACAGTACTGACTTTGAAGGGCGTGCATTCAAACGTAAGAAAGGCGACTCGTCGTAAGAGTCTCTCGAGGCATTCCTGCTTTTAAACATTACCTTCACTTCACTGTTTTGCTGGTTAAAAGTGCAGCGCTGTTGCGGGGCGTTCTGTATCTTTCTGCTATGCAGCTGCTAGTAAAGACTGCAGTGCTGACGACATCACGCACACACAACCGGGATGTTACGCAATACGCACAGAGGCGAGCCCTACGGTTGTTTTGATTGGCTGCCATTTAGTAAACGGAGAGCGCAGTTTTTCAGGATTACTGGAGGTTGCCACCTAGCGAGTTGGATGACCTCAGAAATTCCCAAAAGAAGTACAACTCCATACCAAATGTTTTTAAATACAAAATTCTATCGATTTGTTAAGATTGGTATATGCAGTGAATAAACACAGAGGCAAAAAGCAAAAGTAAGCATTGCATGTTTAGGTGTGATATAAATGCAGTTAGATTCATATGTGTTCTTCTCCCAGCAACTTGTTAATTCAACAGTAAACTGTCGTGGTGCATTCTCAATCATCCAGGAAAGTAAATCTCCAAAAGTTGATTCTGTTCATCTGGATGTAGCGTTTTGTGGGAAAAACGTTTCGTCACTCATCCAAGTGACTTCTTCAGTCTCAGCTGACTGCAGTTTTCCCCAATCTTATAAACAGTACATTTGCATAATGACTTAAACCAGCCCACTGAAGGAACAATGAGCTGGGAGGTCAGTTCCTTAATCTTAATTATGCAAATTCTCATGACCATTGATCAACAACCACTGACCAAAACCCACTGATCAAAGACCAATGATCAATGGCCATGAGTACCATTCACAGAGAGTTGGGGAATGGCTGTGATCACAGCATTGTAAGATGGTGACAGATGCACCCTTAGGCCCCCTCCTCGATTCAGAGATGGTCTTTCCATTTTCACGTAAATGGCCTCCTTGACTCCGCGCTGGACGTAGCGTTTCTCCCATAAAACCCTACGTCCAGATGAACAGAATCAACTTTTGGAGATCAACAGTAAAATGCAATAAACACAATAAAATGATCGCAATGTCATTTTAGCAGAATATCCTTCTCCATTAAAGCTACCCCCTTTTAAGTTAGATAACTGGTTAACTTGTAACCAAGTAACCAAACTTGTAGCTGAGAAAACTATTCTCCCATAGCATACCTGAAGCAGTGTTCACAAGCTTTGTTTTTAAAAGAAGGCAGTAATTACACAGAGTGACCACTAGATGTCAGAATAGGTCTACTTAGAATGTTCACACGATACAGATATCAGCAACAAAATTAAAACCACTGACAGGTGAAGTGAATGCCACTGGTAATCCAGTTACAGCACAATGTTCTGCCAGGAAACCTTGGGTCCCGCAATCATGTGGATTACTCTGACACGTGCCACCATTGTTGCAGACAAAACACAACCCTTGTCTGCATGGCGACAGCACCTCCCTTTGCTTTAACAGCACTGGCTTCCTCCAAAGGTCATGTCCCACCTATTCTGCAGAAACGCCGACCAGCTAAGGCAACATGAGTCTGTGTTTTTAACCTGGTCTGCAAACTCTCCTGATATCAGTCAAACATCAATGGGATATGCAGGAACAAGCCTGGAGGAGGCCCCACCCCACAACCCATAGGACCCATCAGATTAGCTGGCAGTGTCTGGTGCTAGACATCACACCACACTGCTGAAAACTCCCATGTCCCCAGTGGGTGAGAGCTGTTGTGTCAGCTGCAGAGTTGCAACACTGAGCTCGTGGCTTTAATGTTGGAGCTGATGATGTAATTTACTTTAACAGGACTATCTAAAGATGGCCCACTTTAAGATATATCCTAAGATATTTAATATTTCTTTTATCCTACTATCATCAGAGCCGTAATTGTTGTGCTGCACTTTTTTCACTATATTAGTTAAAAGAAATGTATATAATTCACAAGATCTATACTTAAAACAAGGACCTGTTAAAATCACTAGTTAGTATGGACCTGTTACAGTTGTCTTACTAAAGCAATAACATCATCCGCCCATAGTGAGTGTATCTGTATCTAATTGCCTTAGAAAGATACCTGACTCTATTGCTGTTGTTGCGTGGGCAACATCACTCCGGCCAAAGGGGATGGGTCCCTGTTGACTTAATTATGATGCAACCAGTCTACAAAGAGATTTTAATTAACAAAGACAGATCAAGATTAATAGCAAGTAACCTCACCACATTTATCTCTTTACAGTGTTTTGGTGACAGGCAAGTCTTGCACAAGCATCACATCTATTCCACACAGTAAAGAGCTGTCACAGCTAAAGAGGCAACAAGCTGGGTCACTCCTTAAACTGCGAATTTGGCGTAATTTCTCTAAATGTGTGTGGAGTGTACTTTATACACCACAAATAAGCAGGCTCACAGACACAGGTGCACAATGCTTAGGTGATATGGGATTTATTGTGGGAGCTGGTTGACAACATCGCTTTTCATTGTCTGTGCTTCCTTGTGAAGTGAGTGTAATTGGGCTCATGGGCCTCCCATTGAGCCTGTTTGCATTGTGTTTCAAATGAAGTTACCACCCACCTTTAAAGTGTCATCTAGCTGGACACAGGGAATAACTCACAAAGACACACAAACTTTTCTTTGACACACAGACTTACGGAACAAGTCATAGCTACCTGACATGAAATACAGCTTAGATTTAATAACTAAACTTTGAGCACAGATGGTTATTTTAGAGCCACTTTTTAATATTTTCCTGGAAGAATCCACTCAGGTATACTTGTCTAAACCCAGTATTCTTTTTGGATATGATACTTAATTGTTGCAACAACTGTGTTGTCAAATTTTTACTTACCTCAATTTTTAATTGAAACGATCATGGAAATGGCCCATAAATGTAATGCAAATTAGAATAGTTTGAAAATGTTTCTTTTGTATTTGCAGATAAATATTTCACTTTTTTTTTTATAAGATGCCTGCTATTTTCTTTTATGCATTGCATGCTGTAAATTTGTTATTTGATGCTTGCAGTTTTCATTTCTGCAAAGCTAATTCTTAATAAGCCTTTTAAAAGAGTATCTCTAATTGGCCTAACTGAACATGCAATGAAGAGGAAGAGCAAACTTAAACTGTCTACACTTTCAGTAAGCGTAACTATAGAGTAGGATTTTGCACACTGCTGTTTTTGTACATGTGTAGAGGCTGATGTTGTAATTTACACTGATAAAAACGGATTTGTTTTCAGTAATATGCATCTCATTTTGCATATTTCTCATTGTGTTTTCTCCGCAGTTTGTTGCACAGCGAGACAGTGCATTATATTTAATTGTTATATCATTAAAGAAGCTTTGGTGCACTCTTATTTATTGTTTTAGAAAAAAGTAAATAATCTCTTAGTTGGAAAACTCGCATTTCTTTGGAAAGTAAACGGAAACAAAAGCACATCTGCCACATCAGCGCAGATGGCAGATGTGCTCCACTGAAACATGTGGCTTGCTGTATCCTCCAAATCAATCACTCAACACCCGATTAGCAATCTCTCTCCTCCCCTGTTTCTTTCACTTCCTCTTCTTTCCATGTGGTGTGTTATTTTCCTGCTTAAGGAGGAAATGATGAAAAAGAATCTCCCCAAACTCCAGTGAGGACATCAAAAAGTGGCAATTGACACTTATGAGACGAAACCAGGCACATCCCCTCCCTCCTTCTTTTATCCCCTAGCCATTCCTATTTTGTCTATGACAGCTGATGGCCGTAAGGGATTAGGTTTTTTGTTTTTTTTTCTTTCAAGTAAATCCAGATGGTGATATTCTATGCAACTAATCTTCTTTTTCTCCAAGCAAATCTTATTTAAAGTAAATCAATATTGCACTTAATTGTTTATCTCATTCCTTTGACTAATGCTCCATATAACACCCCTTTCTCCCCCAAAAACCCCTCCAGAGGCAACAGAGCAGGGTATTGGTGGAGGCGGGCGTCGTGAGCTGAAGTCACTTCCCTTCATCAGCTACCTGTCGGCGCTGCAGAAGAGCCAGCTTTTATCTGATGACATGGTGAATGGCGTGGAGATCCGCTGCGAAGAAAAGGGCAGCTGTCCAGCTGGCTGCCACCTATGCCATCACCAGGCCATGATGGGCGGAGTATCAGGAAGAGGCCGCACTGGTAACGGCAGGACTGGTGAACAGCCTTCGCCCATCCCTGTTCTGCTGGAAGTCAGCCGTGTCGTGCCCCTTTACAGCTTGGTCCAAGACAACGTCACCAAAGAGGTGAGAAAGCAGCGTGGGAGCTCTGTGTCTGTGTGCCAGCTTACGTGCACATGCATGTGTGCAAAGGGAAAAGGGACAGATGAGAATGTGAACTGTCAACCTAATTAAGAGGTGTGATTCTACTCAAAGCAAAAGCAATCCGCATACAGGAATAAACTTTCACCACTTTATTTAAACATCAGATGTTTTTGTTTTTTTAATGAAATGCCTAATTTTATCATTAATACCGCAATTCCTTTTATTTTCCCAAGTTTGCAAGATTTAATCTGCTAACATTTATACATATCGTTTAAATATGAATATGATTATCCCATATATATATATACAGATAGATAGACTGACAGACAGACAGACAGATATGCACATCTGTCTGTCTGTCTATCTATCTGTATATATATATATATATATATATATATATATATATATATATATATACAGATAGATAGACAGACAGACAGACAGACAGATATGCACTGCTGGTGGTTTGTGCTGACAAGCTGGCAGCTAAATACTGCACCACTGGGCATTCAGTTAATGGTGATGTAATCAAACTTTCTAACTGTACATATTTGTTGTTGTCTGAAGCATTTAACTGATGCAGTTATAAGAATTCAACTCTAGGTGGCATTGGTTGGTTGACTTTGACCGCTGGAAACGAATACTGTAATACAGAGGGACTAAAAAGGATGACATCATGGTTTTCTCTTGTGGGGAAGTCGATGTGTATATGTGTGAGATATGCGTGCCCGTGTCTAAACAAGTATATACAGCTGAATGTAATATCAGCTTAATTGCCACGTGCTGCACTATGATTCATCCCATTTGAGATGTCTTTGGATCTTTTTGCAGAGAAAGTTCATCATATCACATTTCCTTTCCATAAGCAAATTTACTAATGGGGTCTGGCTAAATATTAGACCATATTTTCTCTGTTTGGTCATTCAGCACTTTTTTCTTTTTGATACCTAAGTTTTGACAACTTTGTCTTCTCAGTGTGAGTAGACAAGATTTCAGGTAACGTCCACCTAAGACATGTGCATGCATATATACGGAGGAGTTTAGCTTAGTTTAGCTCAGGCTTTACCCTTATCAATCATTCAGCAATCAAATATATTTGTGTGTGTATATATATATATATATATATATGTGTGATCCTATGATCACACATACACGACATAGCTTCCTGTACGTGCCTCCCATAACAAGTACCACAGCCCCAAAGAAAAGAAGGCACAATCAATAGTAGACGGCCCATAGTGGGCTTCATCAATACCTAAACGTGAGGAAGAGTAAAATGCCTCTCTTCCAAACACCTTGCTATCCATCCATCCTTTTCTCTTCCCCTACCCACTAGTGGTCTTCTGGGGGTTTAGAGAGTGAGATGTATGAGAAGGAGGAGGAGGAGGAGAAGGGCTAGACTGCAGTGGATCGCTCAGCCCTTCTGAGGTAGCTTGAGGCAGGATTATTAGCTTCTTATTGATGTCATCGACCACTTGGGAGGGAGGGGAGTCCATCACTGCTCCTCTTTTCTTTGCTTTCTCTAATTCTCTCGGCCACAGCTGCTTCTAGTCAGAATGGCACATACCTACATTGCATTAGAGACAAGCGACAACCTGCCTCGCTACACACGCAACCACCCTCTCGCTCTGTCGCTCTCTTCCTTTATGTGTGTCCGTCTCACATGCGCAATTTTGCTTGAGACTGTCTTTCTACTTGGCTGAGTCTATCAGGAAAGACAGCTGCCATGTTGCAAAAGCTTTCTCAGAGATGAAGTACTTTTTTTTCCCCCTTTAGCCCATGGAAGCAATCAAAATAGAAGCTTTGTTATCTAGTTTATGATTAGGTGGACCGAGATCATATCTATATGTGTCGACCACTTACTCTTTTTTTGCCTCCTTTTGTCCCTCCTTTCCGAGGTCCTGGCATCTGTCAGTAACCTCCCCCCCAGCTGCCTGATTGTTTGACAGGACGCATCACGTCCATTTCACTACTGACTCATGTGACACCAGAAGGGGATTTGGTCACAATGTGAAATCAGCCTTTCCCTGTAAAGACTATAGCAGAACTTTTTTTTTTTTTTTTTACAATCAACTGAAACTAAACAAAAAAGAAACCTAAAGTGAAAATTGAAAAAAGGCTTTTGAAACAGATAAAAGCTAAGTGAACTGATACTGGATGGTTATAAAACCTCAAAATAAAGTAACAATATACAAGAAATGTCTTTATTTTTAGTCTTTTTAGTCCACAGTGTATTTTTTTTTTTTTTTGGTACTTAATGAATGTTTATTGCAACATCTTCAATAGTGGCAATTTACCTTTACCTTTTAAAAAGTGATCCTTTCAAATGCTGAATAACACAAAGATGTAATTCTGTGTATCCATGTCGTTTGAGTCCGAACAAGATTTCAGTCCCAGAGCTTGTGGGTTTTTTGATTGCTTATTCATTCTTCATTTGCACTTTTAGGTGGATTTATAGATGATAATGATTATTTTTGGAAGTGTAGACTTGAGGTTTCCTCCGTCTTTGTTTTGGTCCTAAATGCCTCTCATGTTACTCCGTTCTCTGGCAGGGCATCTTTTAGATCGAGTCTTGACTTGAATTCAACTGGAACCAGTCTTGGAATTGCACTGGTGGTCTTGCTTACTGGGCAGATGCATGTATGAAAATAAATGCATGCATATGCAGATTACCACAGACTTTTTTAGTCCCACAGAAGAAAAAACCAAGGTAAAAAAAAATAAAATATAATAAGCTTATTGCTTGCCAGTAGTTCTGTGTTGCTATGACTGAATTACGGCAAACCTTTTGAACAAATTGGTTGTGAGTCTAATGGGTCAGAATGCTCTATATCTTGGAGAATTGTTGCTGTCATGCTCTGACCATTATCCAGTACTGCAGCCCCTCGCAGGGGTGTGTCTCCAATATTTTCCGAAGAGTAGATGAGAGACGACAGGTTTAAAATGAAAACGGCAACACCATTAACCAAGAGAGTATAGTAGGCACTGCATGGGGAGCAAGTAACATACAATGCCGATAGTTCTTATTTGAGATAGAGCACCTTGTAACGCGTAGCGCAAAGTTCAATTATACAATTAGAAGTAACTGAACAGATCGCATCATGTCAAACAAAACTGTTACAATAAATATTTAATGGAGTATCATGTCACCTTTAGGACAGTTGTTGTGGACTCTATTAAACCTTTACTGTCACCTTAAGCAAGTGTAATTTAGTTCAACTGATAAAATGCCTGACTTGGCTAAAGATAGTGTTTTTAATTCACTGACCTGTTGAATTATGAAATATGATGTGGTGTGTTTTGATGAATTTGGCTGAAACTCATACAGTGCTCATGCCGTCGCACCTAAAAGCGGGGAAATAATCAGTAAACAGCAGTGTGCCAGTTCCATCCGCAGCCACGCATGCCCAACACATAACAGAACCACTGTGTTTGACAGATGAGGTGGTGGTCAGTAAAGGATTTTTATGTTTGTGTGTGTGGTTTCATCAGTCAATAGAAATTTATCCCAGATCTGCACACATTTCCTTTTTTTATGCTTTTATTAAGTGCACTACTGCCATTGTGGGGTTTCTGTCACCCTGAATCCTCAGAAGGTATGTTCATGAAGTCTTCTCTTTTCATCTTTGGCAAAGAAACATGTGCACCTACTTCCTGGAGGACATTATTAACTGGCTTTGCAGAGCAGCCATAAAGTTCTTTTTTCCTCCCCCTTCAGGTCACAGAGTTTATTTGGTTTGTAGAACAACAACACTTCCTGAATACTGCTGCAAATTTATGTTATAAACTAACTTTCTAGATTCCAGAATCATAAATCTAATTAAAATTTAATTTAGTTTAATTCGATTCAATTCAATTTAAGGGGGGGGGGGGGGGGGGGGGGGGGGGGGGGGGGGGGGAGAGCAAAGAGAGGGAGGAAAACAGAGAGAGATGAAAAAAGGCAAAGACTAAAGCAACAATAACAAAGAAGGAAGGCGAACGCTCCTGTAGGGTAGATAATTAAACAATTTTCTATAAAACCTGCATCAGTGCATACTATTTACATCCTCATCCACAAACATCCATCAATTACATCAGCAGCAGTACAGACTTGTTCCTTATGCTTCAGCCAAAACAGTTTGACCTCACAGACACAAACCTTTCTTTCCAATAACAAAGCCCCAAGAAGTGCATTAGTGTTCATACAACTTACAGAATGAATGCTTAAAAGTAGCATATATAATTACCTCAGTAAAGGATATGGTTTGTTTTATCGTTATTATTGTTATAATTGTTTTCTTAGCTGTTTTTAATTGCCTAATGCTATCTTGTAACAGGAAATACGATAACACACTAACCATCACTTTACTTTGCTGGAAAGGTCAGATCGGCTCAGAACATCTTCAGGCAGAACTGGGACACCAAAAAACCCAAACCTTCCTAATATTTGAGAGTTTTCAAACACACTATCAACCTCTGTTTGAACCAACCTTTGAGCTGCCCCCACTGTCCCATTTCCTGGAAGGTTCCTAGAAGCAGCCCATTGGTTCCCTTGTTAACACCATTAGCCTTGAATGATGGAAAGGGCCAGATAAATGCATGTGTGCATGCACGCACACGCACACAAAGAACATCATTATGGTGGGCTGTGTGTGTGTGCTCTGTCTTACACTCTTTACCACCACTGGTGATTATTTTATAAATCAATACTCTGGGCCAGCTGGCCAGTGTTTTTGTGTATTAGCCTCTGGATACAGACAGTAATATGGTCAGCATAGACTAGACAAACAGATTAATACATTAAAGACGTCACTATGGCGTTGCTTGCTTACTTGTAAGTCACGACAGGCATCTAGAAAAGTGAAAGGTCTAAATTGTGTTTTGGTGCCAACGAGTCTGCAGGGTTTAAATGACGTCAAAGCTTGGAATTTGTGGCTTGAGTTTTTGCTGATGCTCAGTTGCCCTCAATGTTCACTGCTCTTGTCTTACATTTGACATGGGGAGTGATTGCATTTCAGCTTGATTCGTTCAGTGTTGATAAGGTTAGCAGAGACAAAGTTGTGCCGTGTTTGCGAACCGGTAAAACGGCGCGTTAGAGGCACTAGCAGGTTCCTAAAAGTGAATGTGTTTGAGGTGCACAAAGACTCTGTCCTCAGAGAGAGCCTTCTTTACGGAAACACCACCTTTTCTAATATGAAGCTTAATGGATAATGTTTGGTTCTTACAGAATGTGTATGGATCTGTGGAGTTCTGGGAAATGCAGAATATGCAGTTAATCGATAAAGTGTAGAGTAGCCTCCTCTTGCCAACTGTGACTTATGTAGCAGCAGCACTGAACACACGTACACTCTGACCCAGGATTTTCATTGTGTTTGTTCATTTCATCACTGGATTTTTTTCCTGCATATTTATTTCTTTTCACTTTCACCTGCCGCATACGTTGCTGTCTTCGTCACCACGAGCCACCGCACGCATTCTATCGTAATTAAATGTTTTTTTTCCTGCTGAACTTTAAATCCTCGTCTTTATTTTACCTCCTGCATCCCCACCCAACTCCCACCTCGTTCCCTAAACCAAAATTAGATTCCCTGTTTACCCAAAGGAGAATGGCTTGCATTACTCTTCAAACATAAACACAGTGGTAATCGCTTTGTCTGTTTTTCACATGTGCAGCCATGCAATCAAGCGCAGAAACCCATATGTTTTTTTTTTCTTCTAGGAATCTGATGGTGGTACAGGCACTGTGGTCCTGTGGTCTTTCTCTCTTTTGCCCCTGGTATTGGAGATCGTTTCTCATATTTGCCTAGACTGTGTGCGTGCATAGACCTTGAGCCCGTGTTTTTTGTGTGTGTTGCATTTCACTGTGGCCTGCTTCCCATTGGTTTGAGGTGGCAAGACTACTGCTGTTGTTGTTTTCTGGCAGCAGTTTACCACATGGGTTCATCCGGTGGGGGTGGGGGGGTGGCATAATAACCTTTTTGGTTTTCCAGTGGATTATAATATGGCTGTGGATTATAGTGCTTGCTTGCCCCCTATAATACCTAATTTAGAGCCCTAGTACTGTACTGGAGGATGTAATGATGAAGTGTGCGCTGCAAAAGGATCCATTCCCTAGTAAAGTCAGGGAATGTGTTTCAGTGTTGGAAGTCCCCATTTTCACACCTTTGTGGATTTTTTTTACTGTCCTATTTTATTTCTCTCTTTCTTCCTTTCTTTCTTTCTCCAGCCTCACCCTCTTTATTTTCCTCACTCTTTCCTCTGCTGCTCATTTAGGTCATTTGTGCTCTCAAGGTACTTTGCCTCGAGTGGAAGAAGTCAGTTCCCATGAAAGTCTGTTGAGCCTTCTTTGAGGCTCACAATGCAATGTTATGGAAATGCTAACATCAGCTTCTGAGTGCATACCCTGACTCAATTTTGGCCAAGCTATTTGCCTCTCTGGTCAGGCCTATGACCAAAGTCAGCTCGAATGTCACTTCTACTAATCAACACACTGCAGAAAATCTTTGTTGGCGTTTCTCAAATGAAACGAAACAGTGAGCTGTTGAAATTAATCATGATCATGTTTGTTTTTCACTTTGTTTGTGTGCAGCATGTACTCAGTCGTCTTAGAGATGTGTGCGTAGTATCATCAGTTGCTCTGCTTTTGAATCAGTGTCATATGCCATGCGTTCGAACAATAAGGGGCCTCCTTCCTCCTTTTTGTTGGATACCTGGTACACAATGCTAATGTTTCTACACAGCTTCAGTGCCCTTTTTTTGAGATCATGATCAAGCACGTCTCCAAAGTACCCTGCATGAGGTAACACTCGTTGTGGAAGTTTTCCACTTAAATAAAGCCTGCAGACGAGCGGTGAGCGGTAGCTAACATTCTTTAATCAAAACACAAAAGAACAGAAAAACCAAGTTGGTGGAGAGCCTGCATGATCGCGGGGCAGACGGTCAGCAGAGTCTCTCTGAGCTTAGCAGGGCTCTCAGTTAAATACCTTCTCCAGGAACAAAAGGCAGTACACAGCTGTTTCACACCTTAAGGTTCACACTCCCTTGCTACCTCCCAAAGTCCTCGAAGAGACAAAAGACTCTTCCTGTGGAGCTGTCTGCTTCCCCCAACATCCTTACTAGACCCCCACCATCTGTCTTACTATATGAGTGTAAGACATGTTAAAATCCAGTGGCACCAAGGCATTATACAATAACATAATGTGATTAATACACCAGTTAGAGCACATAAATTACTGAGTGCTCATTGATCTGTAGTGTGACGGGGAGTCGTAGTGATGGTGAACTCTCTTGAACTCACCCTCTAGCATGCCTGCAGCTTTAAGGAAAGCCCTGACATTATATTTTATTGCTTTGATGGTTATATTGGCATTTTGCTGCCTTTTAGAAGATGGCTGAGCTACAACCTTTTTTTTTTTTACTTTTTTCATCCACCTGTAAATGAAGTAGCACAAGGAGATGCCAGAAGATGATCTCATCTATTAATATCTCACTACCCGCTACCCTGGAATGGGAGGTGGCCAGTGTCACAGCTCTCACTCCTCTATCATAGAAGTCACAGTGCATCTATGATAGCACAGTGATAGTGTCACAGTGTAAATGCTAGTGTGATGTTCATGCCTTCTGGTAATTGGGAACGGTGGGTATGAAAAGGTCACTCTCTTTTTGACTGTGTGTGTGTGTGTGTGTGTGTGTGTGTGTGTGTGTGTGTGTGTGTGTGTGTGTGTGTGTGTGCCCCTCTGCTGTTACATCTTTATGAGATTTACATTGAGTTCTGAACAATTTTGCAACATGAGGGCATTTTGACCAGTCTATATTTTTACTGGCTGTCTCCTGGAGTTCATTTCAGGGAACTGTCAAAGGTAAATGAAAAATTGACTGACATAAGATGTATGTCTGTGTGTGCTGTAATGTGGAGGAAACCAGTGGAGGAAACTGGTTGAGGGGGTGGGCTGGGTGGGAGGTGAGGAGGGGGGATGGGATAAGCATAGTTGGACAGTGAGCCCTTGTTCCAAAAGATAATTGCATTTCTCTCACCTGTTACCCTTTACAGGCCTTAAAGAGCGCCACAATGAGCTCATACTGGTGTGCTGGAAAGGGCGATGTCATCGATAACTGGTGTCGCTGTGACCTGAGTGCCTTCAGCAAAGATGGCCTGCCTAACTGCAGTCCCCTCAGGCAGCCGATGTAAGTGTGAGGTGACACCATGACACTTTGGAATCCATGCACATACACAAGAGAGGTTTTATGGATGCATGCACCAGTGCACTGCAGGGACACTTATACGCACATGGATATGCGCACACATACACACTTACCTGTCTCTCTCGACTCCAGGGGCACTTGAGAAAGCTGTAGACATAAGCACAGTCCCTGAAGTTCTAATAACTGTCAGTCGGCCCTTACACTTCCCTGACAAGAACATGCTCTCATTCAGGGTGTCCTAATAATACCCCTGAGCCTTTTGTGAGTCATCCGCGCAAGCGATTGTTGCCTTAAAAAATCTTTAAAAAGAAACAGGAAGTTGAAAGGGCAAGACTTCAGATGATAAATTATCTAAAGTCATAAATAAATCATAACTAAATGAACAAAAAATGAACAAACTGGATTTATTTTATTTTTGATTTGCATAATTAAAGCAGTAAATTGTATTATGGCACACATCATTAATGCATTCGAAAGAATTATCCTTATTATAGTTTGGTTGACACAGAGGATTATAAAGTCCAAGTCCAAGAAACTGACAACATAAGATCATATTTCCCTACCCTCCCAATGCATGGATACCCAAAGGATGGAAGAGCAGCAGCAGGAGCAAAAACAGAATAGGTGCAAGTGATAACAGATATTGCAATCATTAAGCCAAGCATAGGCCCCCAATAAACCATCTACCTATACAATGTGTACCTCACCTATAAGAGCTAGCATAGGTTCCAACCCCCTCTGCATCCCTGAACTTGATAAGTGTTTAAGAAAATGGGTGTATGGATACAAGAAAAACACAGAATGAAAAGAGGCCCTGGGGGTGGGGGTAGGTTGCAAAGCAGCTTGCACTTGCACAATTGTAAGTATCCTAAAGCACCGAAAGTAGTTTTCCCTAAATTAGAAGTTTTTATAAATACATTTTTCAGAGTTTTAGCTTGAATGAATTGCTGACAGTTTGCCTTATTTTAAAGTTTTTCTTCCATGTTTTTGGGGCCATGTGCTGCATGCATATGCCTCTTGACTGGCTAAGCCAGTTTATACATTCATTGAGCGTTTCTAGCTTACGTGTATAAATGGCATGGAGGTAACTGACTGGTCCTTCTCTTTGTGACTTTTTAAAGTTTTACTGGACCATTTAAATAGCAAAATAATCAGTTCCATCCTTTATTAACAGCTGTTTCTTTTGTAATGATTGTGCAGGGAAAACTGTGAGCTTTGGCAGTTCAGTACCATTCCTGTGGGCCCAAATGTTACAATATATGCTGACCCTTGACTTTTAAGCCAAGAAGCAAAAGCCTTTAAAGCAATAGATAGGAAGTGATATTGAAATCAGACTCTAGTTTATTTTGCACAGATGTTATAGAAGTACTCTGAGATGCATAAACCTTTTGCCTGTTTTCTTAGTATTTTGTTTATGAATTGTGGTTGTTGACTTACTTGATGCCACAAACAGAGTTTTGGTTTCTGTAACTCTACAACCTGACAAAAAAAAGCCCAAGAGTCACTGCAGCTGCCAAAATCTCCAACTCTGGATAGTGGTAGACACATTAAGAACCTGAAATAAGTATTATTATTGTGTGTGAGGATAAAACTGAGCATCAAAACAGCTAACCTCTTTCATGGCATTGTCACAGACACAGCTGGAGAGCAGACAAAAATTGAAATGTTGTTCTTTTATCTCTTTTGAGGGATTAAAGGGGGAAAACTACACATGGAAAGCTGCTGGAGCACATGTGGCTTTGGAATGCTGTTTTGTTCCAAGTCTCTGTTTGCTATTCTGTTGTCAGATGACATATAGCTGGAGGTGGTGCACTCTCTAGTCCAACACAATAACAACAACACGTGGGATTCCCACTTATCCATTTGAGATTTATGACCATGCTTTCAGCATAAAGCATACGCTGATACAGTCCTATGTGAAACTCCAGATGAGGATGCCAAATAGTTGTGGAAGCATTTTATCTCATTGTTCATATATGTCTGTTTTTTTGTGTGTTTTTTTTTAAAAATCTATCTTGTATTCTCTGTATTGTTTAGTTTACGCCTATCCCCTTACCTGGAGCCCTCAAGCACAATGGTTGCCCTGGAGTGGATGGATGTGGAGCCTCTGATTGGCTGCAAAGTTTCTGACTACATCATCCAGCACAAACGAGTGGAGGATCCCTCAGAGGCAGAGATCTACACAGGTAGAGAAGCTTAAATTGGCTAAAAGCATCTTTTTAATTAAGCTTACTTATTGTTGGTCTTTGTTCCACATATATTCATAGCAACATATAAAAGTACAAATAGTTACATTCACAAACACAAAAGCTGAGAATAGGAAAATGTTTATACTATTGATTCTATAATAAATAAAGTATCTGTTATGCATTGAGTTAGAAACCTAACCTTTATGTTAGGAGATCTGAGATGGGATTGGGCTTGCAGGAAAAGCAATTACCCACATCAGGTGATGTACTGCTGGAACACTGATGAGCCATGCTTTAGGTCAAGCTGGAGTGAGAGACTACTTTTTTTTCAAAATGGTGATGAAGCGATGTCGGAAAGGAAGATGAGAGATTTCACTGACAGATACAAGAATAAAGATGTTTAATGAGTTGATTAGAAGACTCAAATAAGAAGAATTAAACTTACATTTGCAGTGAATGAGTTTAAAGCTTTTGTCTGGATACAGAACAGGCGTGGGAGTTCAGACTGAGGATGGGAGAAGATGACGTAGGACAATTTATCAGGGACGTAAATGGTACTGACCGCTGCACTGTGGGGATAGGGGAATGGTCATGGTAGTGACGGGAGGTGGGGTGAGTCAGGGAAAAAGGCAAGATTTAATAATATTGGAGAAATGAGATGGTCTGGCTTTAGACACTGGGATGCACGGACAGGCCATCCATCATCCGGGGGAGGAGCTAATGAAGCGTGGGCACCAGAGAAAGAGAGGGCACAGATAGCCAGACAGAGGCATGCTGGCAGAGGTGAGGTACGGAGGGGCAGATGGTGTGGGTGACTCACTTTGCTATGTGCCAGTCACCACTCTAATTCATGTTATAACAGAGAACAATACAGATTAAAATCATTGTTTTCATCTTTTGTCTTTTTAACTTTATTCTGTGTGTTTTTTTTCTTTCTGAACTTTCTTTAAGTATAAACCCAAATAGGAGTTTGGTGACAAGCAGTGCACTTACATGCTCCATATGTTTACTTAATATATATTACACTTCTAATGACCCACTTTTGCCTTTGTATACCAAAACAGTGGATTTAAAATAAATCAGTGGTGTGATCAGGGTTTAACAAAAGTATCCCATCAACTTTTTAGAACTTATATTGAATGTACTATTGGAAAATGATTAAAAAGCAGCCAAATGATCATTTGCTTTTTTATTACATAAAAAAGCAAATGAATGATATGTAGTGATTTCCAAGCATTCAGTTTGCATTTGGTAGCTTTTCACTACAACTCTTAATAAAGACATGTCAATCCAAGTGAAGGAGACCATCATTAGGCTGAAAAAAACCTGTCAGAGAAGTTTAGGAGTGGCCAAATCAACAGCCTAGTACATCCAATGCGCTGGCTGGCTCTGCAGCGTGACCACAGCAGACAGCTATTGGATCATTGCATAATTCTTTCCTTGGTTAAGAAAAACATCTTCACAACTTTAGCAAAGTCAAGAAAACCCTCAAGAAGACATCAATGTCAAAGTCTACAATCGAGAAATGAAATAAATACAGAGGGTTTACAACAATGTACAAATCGCAGCTTATACTAAAAAGCAGAAAGACTAGATTTGACTTTTCTAACTGAGCCTGCCAAGTTCAGGGAGGAAAAAAGTGTATATTTAAAAAATGTTAAAACAATCTTTGGACATATGAAATCAAGATTAACTTGTTACAAAATGACGGGAAAGAAAAGTATGGAGAATAAAGAGAAACTGCTCATTAGCTGAAGCATATCACATTATCTGTCAAACATGATGCAGGCGCTGTTATGGCATGGGCATGTATAGCAGACGGTGGAACCAAGCCATTGGTTTTTAATAATGACGTGATTGCTGATAGAAGTAGCAGGATGAATTTCGGAGTGTAGAGAGATATAATCTCTGCTCAGATTCAGCCCCGTTCTGCAAAACTGATCAGACGGTGCAAATAGATAGTGTCCCAAAGCGTACTGCTAAAGCAGGCCAAGAGTTTCTCAATGCAAAGTTTGGTGATATTCTTCATTGCTTAAGACAGTCAACTGATCTCAACCCAATAGAGCAAGTTTTGCAGTAGAAAAGCTCTGGAATCCTCTCAAAACAGGAGATGCAGCGTTTGATGATTTCCAGGGGTTCAAGACTACCTGCTGTTACTGACTGCAAATGATTTATTTAAAATGATGTTAGGCCAATTACACGTGGAGCCTCTAAATTTGACGGACTGTATAGCTGTACTTCCTAAACAGTTAAACCAATATGTTTGTCAATTCCCTTAAATTAAAGCTAAAATCCAGCACTTCAATCACACCGTGATTAATTTGATTTAAAACCCAATGTGATGGTGTACAGAGGCAAAATTACAAAATTGGTTTCATTGTGCAAATAGTTTTGGACCTAACTGTAAAGGCTGCCTCTTAAAATCAAGAGATCCAGTTCTCTGAGCTCAACAAATAAAGGAGCATGTTTTTCAAGATCTGCTGTTTTCTCACACTTATGTATTTTGAAGTTATTTGACTTACAGCTAGTTTTTTTTTTTTTATTTAAGAAGAATTTCAGAAGCATTTACTGGGAAACAAATTGTGAAACCAAAAGCTGAAATAAAAAAAACATCTAGCTGAGCACTATACAATACTCACCTTGTGTATAAAAAGTGTAATATGTTTTAAAGCCGAGCCATTCCTCAGTGCTATATTTTTTCTCAGCTCCTCCTGCCTTTCACAGGCAAATGCACATAGACAGATTTCCTTATGGCAGCTGCCACTAAGGCCAGCTTTCGTTGGCCAAGCAGCAGTTTGGGGGATAAACCTTTTGCTTGAGGGCATCTTGGTGGTTTTCTGGAAACAAGTGATTCTGCTTCATTTTCCCCGTTCACATTTTCCGAGACTGTGTGACGATATGAACCACTGAGCTCGTAGTCAAGCTTCTCCAACATCTTAGGGTGGGTACACTCTAGGATTATTCGGCTGAATTACAGTAAAACCATGTTTGACCATTCTAGGGAAAAATCCTGATCCAAAGCTTAAGTCAGAGATGACAGTTGGCACTATAAAGCAGTGTGAGGTGATATTCACTTTTCATGTGTTAAAGAGGGAATATTATGGAAGATGTGACTTTTTGTATTTTCATATTTGAATGTTGAATAAGGGACTAGTTTATTATAAAAGTGCTCTTTGGAGCATTTGGCTCTTCCATGATAAATTACAGGACACCTATGGTGTTCAGAAATGTAAACATAAAACATACAAATAACAGTTGTTTCTCAGTATTACTGGAAACAAAAAGCTAGATAAAACACTAATAACAATGTATGGTAGAGAGGGATGAGCATGACCGCATCCTACTTAATCAGTAGTAATAGCAGTACCTTCATCCAGGAGATGGGGTATAGCCGAAGCCAGCACTAACCCTCTCAGGCTTAAATTAAGTTTTTGTTGCTAATGCACAAAAGAATACCTGCAGTGGTACTTCTGAGTAAAACAAACTCATAAAATATTTATGTGGGGTAATCAGGTTGGTAGCTTTTAACTGTTGCAAATCTGCAACGCCTGACTTGAGAGGGTTAATGGAACTTGAGGATGCATCTGCATCCATTCAAAGCTGAAACACTGCTGCAGGCTGGCGTCTGACATAAAAGAAATATAGATGGCTTCAAACAGACACTCAGCCATGCTGAGTATGAGTCACACATCCAGAGCACACACAGCCATATGCACAATCATACAGATGGCAGACAGAAAGAGTGTGAAGATGCAGACAGTTGGATGCAGTCTTTATTGGATTCACAAAGCCATGTTTCTGTGTTATTGCTGTCTAGACGAGGACAGGAGAAAAGACCGTGTCCCTCTATTGTTCAGGTCAGTCACAGGACTTAAATAAGTCCACAGATTTGGCTTCTCTGATTGTGAGAGGGCCGATGTTATCCACTGGAAACCGGCATGTGCAACCTGCTTTTACATGATTTGTGATACAAATTAAAGCTGCACTCACATATTTATCTGTTAGACATCAGCAGAGTAAGTCACACACCTCAGCTGAAATGTGTGGGGATAACTCTTGGAAAAAAAAAAAAGAAGAAGAAAAAAGTAAATTCAGTCATCGCTCCAGTCATTGCTAAAGAGGAAGACTCGCTTTTATTTTTCAAATGCTTCTTTCCACAAGCTGGGGTTAAATAAGCTGATTTGAATGACGTAATGTGCCACCCTTTTGGCTTAGGTTTTTCATCCTTAACAACTTCCTGCATGAATAGATGCAATCATAAAGTCCTTGAAAATCTTTACAGTGAAAGCTCTCTTCCTCCAAGCTAATATTCATAAATGTTTCTGATGTGACTCCGTCTTGCCTGGTGATGCGTATTGATTCTACACCTCAGTTACCTCATAATTGGGAAAGGGGATCTGTGTTTACTGGAAATTTCATGTCAAAGTTTGAGTGTGTTCTTTGGAAGTGCCTTATTCAGTTATAAACCCTCCATCAGTATGGTCGGTGGCGTAAGAACCAGCCACGTTAGCTCGCTGACTTCTCGTTTCTTATGCCACTTCTATGCCTCTCCCTAATTTTTTTTTCTTAGCCTGCTCTACTTGTGCTGTATTTGGCCGTGAATCAAGGAAAAGACAATATTATTTTTACATATGGTAGGGCTGTTGTACTAACTATTATAAACAAAAAAAGGCCTTAAAAATAAAAGCAGGTAACAAAATACAATGCGATGTATGAAGTCTGTCAATAGCATGTCTTCCTGCAACCTTAAAACTTTCATCCGGGCCCGAGAAACAGCCCACAACTGAGTTTATTTTCACTTTTTATATATATAATTTGTTGCCATTTGTCTCCGTTCACTCCTTTTCCTCCAAGAAGCATTTATTTTGTAACGTTAGCCATTCTAACCACATCTGTACAAGCCATTAGGAACCAATTTCCTTAGTTTATCCTACTTATCAGAACTTTTTGAAAATTTGTCACTTTTTTTTTAAGGCTTCACCCTGGTCCCTCACAAATCATGAGTAGTAAGGATAGCAGATGAGCCCTTAGTGCATTTATCTTGTTGTTTATGTGGACAACGCTGTACTAGCAACCCTAAGGGCTTAAATACAATCACGTCCATAGTAGATACCTCTGTGCTATTCTCAAAAGCCTCCAGTTTGCACATAGTAAAACGGGAAATGTTAGTAAAAAGGTTCCTTTTAAGCTTGAACTTCACTATTGCTGGAACCCAGAGTTTATATTGCTACAGTAGAAGTTGGGAAACATGTGGTTTAAATAACTTGAGAGTAGAAGTAATTTGCTGTAGAAGTAATTTGAAATATTGTGTTGTTTTTGATCCAACTACCTATTCCAGTCAGACTATACTGGCATGCAAAAGAGAATTCTTATAGTTCTGAGAGATTACTGGGGAAACCCGTCCCCAGAATGTGTATCTGCAGTGTGTTGACAGAGACGCCGCAATGCAAAATGCATCCACAGTGATGCACCAATCAGAATAAAAAAATACTGTTGTGGAGTATAGGGCTCTGTAGTTAATAAAATTTTCCAGTTATTATTTTCACTTCTGATGAGTATGAAAATAAAACATACAAGATAAAAGAAATGACAGTGCAGTGCTTCATTTTGCAGTGATGCTCTTGATTTGTCTTGTGTTATAAATCTGGCCCAGCATTTGTCTTTACAGCAACGCGCTTTCACCCTGCCAGACTGGGGTACAAACCAAGATGGTGGAAAGAGTGCCTTTGAATTATCAGTTATTTATATTTCAAGGAAATTGACAGTTAAAGCATCTTTGCAAAGTCAACTCTCAACCGGTGAGCCATGTTTTCCTTCAGGGGCTTCCAAAGAATTGCGTCACAACTTACAGATACACAACTTATGTTAGAAAATGTCTATCTTATTGTAAAATATAGCATGTAGGCAAGTGAAGTGAGGAGTTAATAACGACTGGAACAGGGAATTCTACACTTGTGTGCCTTGTGCACAACATCTGTTACAAAGATAAAAAGGTTTTAATGGGCATATACAACCTCTAAACATGAAAAATGATCCTAATGGGCAGTCAAATTAAAATGGATATCTCTGTGACCTCTGGTGACCGCCACAGAAAGCAATTAACTACTCATATTATCTGTTAGAAACAGAATCAAATTTGAGGAAATCCCTGAACATTAGTGGCACTTTTTGTTTTGGTTAAAACACTATTTCTGTTTTAATCTTCCATCTAAATATGGGGTGATAGCGCCATTAAAATCCGTCAGTATAATATGACTAAGGGTAAACTAATATAGGGAATAGCCCTCCTCCCTCTAAATATTATTTACTCTCTTGATCACGAATGGATGTGTTTAAATCATTGACTTCAGACTCAGGCTCAAGCCTCTAGATGGCACACCAATGCAGAGGCAGTGTTCACAAAGAAGCACAGCACTAATGGGTCAAACCAGATGTGAAAAGTAAGATAATCAGAGATCGTAAGAGATTTTGCAAAAACTATTAAAACACTAGAAAGTCTAGTTTTAATACAACCAAAAGTTGACACAGTGATAGAGTGACAGAGAATTAATATACTGTATACTCTATACTGAAGGCACATCCATTTTAACTTGTGCCTGAAGTAATGGTAAAGTAAATAAGGTGATACTTTTATGATATTTGTTAAGAAGGATAAGGATGGTAAGGAACTGAGCGATGTCGCACCACAGCCCGAAACTCAGCTTGCTAAACTTTTTTTTTTTTTTTTGCAAAATGATGCAAGACAGTGTTTTGAAAGTGTGGGAATAAATAGTGACATACTTGCAATATGATGTTCTTGTTTCTCAGCTATGTTTCTTGTCGATCTCCCTGGGAGTTCTTTAAAAAACAGTGAAGCACAAACAAAGAAGGGAAAAGAAAAATCTTACTAGTGCCTCTTTTTTTTGCCTAAACACAGACAGTTTGGTTTCCATCATCACATTTGTACCATTCCTGCATTATCTTCTCAGCTGCTAATTTCAGTGGCTTGTCCTTAAATCACAGTTGTGCTGATGTGACACTTTTTTGTGAGCGCGTTCATAAGCGTAGCACTGTGCTTCCCGCAACCCTCGCACAAATGCACACACACTTGGTGCTAATTAAAAACCTGTGAGTCTGTGTGTTGCGTCACTGCTGTGTGACACCTGATTTTGTGGCATGAAAAAAAAAATCTCAGAGGGCATGGCAGACTGGAACAATTACAGGACTGACAGGAACACACGCACACAAAAACGGAAGAGATTGTCTGAAAATGTGGAAAGTCTCTCTGAGAGACACAGATACAAAAAAAGAGAAGACAACGAGAAAAGAATAAGACAGAGCACAAGTTGGAGGAGAGAGAAACCAGACAGCAGCAGGACTAAGGGTTACACAGCAATGATGTCACCCCACCCTGGCACTGTTGGACTCAGAAATGGATTAGCCATTTGATCTTTGCCCTTATTTTAGTTCCAGTTTCCTCCTTCTAGCTTAACCAGCCAGCTTATTGGGATAAATAACATAGGGATGCTCCACGGCTTTGCTTACATCTATTATCACATGTCTCATACTTCTACATACCTATCCTCTTTCCTCACGTCGCCCTTTTTTATGCGATCAGAGCTAGTGGTATCCCCCTCCCCTGTTTATGTGACAGCTCCATCATTGGTTGAGACCAAGAATGCACCCCAATGCGTCGATAAGCCCTCATTCAAAGAGATTGAATTATATGGAGATAAAGGGTGTCCTTGAGCATGGTTGCAGATAACAGATTGGAGTGACACAGCTGACTCTCTTTGTTTTGTTAATTAAAGATGACCTCATCGCTAAAAATGGACGCTGTGCACCTCCTCGTCACGAGCTTCGCCATCAGCAGATTGCAGATTGCAGGCAGGGGGCCAAGGGCTTTCTGCAGTCCCTTTCCCTTTTTGCTTCCTTTCCCATTTTGCCTCTTCACACACATATTGTTAGTCTCTCTGTCTTCGCCACAGGTCTCTCCATCTCTCATTAATTACAACAATCATTCAATGTCCCCAAACTCTGGCTAATGGAAGTGCACTGGAATTATGGAATTATTACTAAGACAAGATAAGGATGCTGCCTCTCAGTTCCTTCCTTTTCATTCATCATTGTTTGTTGGAGCCTGTTTTGTCCCCATTATTTATAATGAGATATTTGTCTGTTTGACACAGTTTGTGCCTGGGCTTGATCTTTGTTGAATTTGGTGGCGACGAAAAAATCAATTTTAAAATGCATTTATGCATTAAATTAGGATTGATTAGTTGTTTTTGCAAATTTGGGGCATATGCAGGCACAAAATGGTAGAAATAAATATGCACTCTGAATAGAAACCCATGCTTATCAAGCAAGCCTGCTGAGATTTGCTTGCAGCTATTATAATCACTGACTGGACAATTTGGTTACCATCGTGTTTGTGCTCCAAATAAAGTCAAGCGAGTCTGTTTATATTTACATGTAAATTTACAGGTAAACTGACATCATTTACAGCATGCATTATCTAAATGTGATATAAAGCACTATATAATGGTGTAAGATATTCTTTATACAAAGTTTTTTTTTTAAATCAGTGTTGTAATAGTTATATATACGTTATTTCAATATTGACACAATGAGAGGGAAATGCTGATTTAGGTGGGCAATTGTTTTTGTTGGACTGTATGGTGTTATATAGGAAGAGACACAGTAGAAAGCTAACATTCTGAGAAAGAGGAGCATGAAGGAGAATCATGGTTTTGATTTTTGATTCCCATCTGGCAACTAAAAAATATTGTTAAAGAGAAAGGCAAGATAACTACTTAAAGGAAGGAAAGGTCAATGACCTGGAACAATAAACAACCACGAAATGTTTAATCTACTGAACTTATGCAGATGAAATGGCTGGAAGTAGAGCTGAGAGTGCCATAAACCAAGAACTGAAAAAAAAAAAGAAATGGCAACTTATTAAGTCCTTTTAAAGCAAGAAAATTGCAACTAAATGTATCACTGTAGTAGCCAACACACCCCACCCTGAATAGACACCAAGACAGTTCCTGTTAGGGTTGTTAATAGCACAAGACTGTGCTACTAAGACAAGTGAAGAACCTGAGCGGGATGAACATCTCAAAAAAAGAAAAACACTGCTATTGGAAGACAAACATAATGAAACAAAATAAGATACACTGATCATGGAAAATAAATTGTTAAAGCGATGATACAAATAAATGGAACCCCTGTGGAAGCCAAAGCAGTAATGGTAAAATAACTCAGTCTTGGACTTGGATCAATGCCAGTGACATCATGGGATATTTATATCTGGGAAATTGGATGTTAGTGGCTTGTGTGAATATTAGTTGTGATTGTGTAGAGGAGTAAATCAAAATTATTATGTATACTTTGTTGTTCCCTATTAATTCCATACATTGTGTACGTTTAGCAGTATAGTATGGAAGCCCGTTTCCGCCACTAAATAAAAACAAAAAAACTAGTATCCATAACTCGAAATTTCGAGTTATTTTCTCGAAATTTCGAGTTAGCTCTGCCAATCAAAAATCTACGTGAATGAGGTCGCTTTCTTGTTACCCGGAAGCATATGGCGCAGAGGAACGCGCACTCAAAAACGGATCCCAACAAATTGGCGCTTTCGCGAGTACGTTTGCTAATAGTAACGCCATGTGATTCAGCTAAAAGCACAGGGATTTCATCATTTGTGAAGCCACGCTGAAAACACTCAGCAATCTGTGCATTCACGACTGGATGTAATACCAGTAGCTTAGCTGTAGCATTTGTAGCTGAGGGCTTCAGCTTCCGGGTAACAAGGAAATGACGTCATTCACATAGATTACTGATTGGCAGCGCTAACTCGAAATTTCGAGTTACTTTTCTCAAAATTATGAGTTAATAAATCGAAATTTTGAGTTAATATGTCGAAATTTCGAGAAAGTAACTCGAAATTTTGAGTTAATATGTCGAAATTTCGAGAAAGTAACTCGAAATTTTGAGAAAATAACTTGAAATTTTGAGTTATGGATCCTATTTTTTTTTTTTAAGTGGCGGAAACGGGCTTCCATAGTATAGGGACACATACAAAGCAGTTTATGTGCTATAAAAGAAAGTTATAAGAATTATAAATGGATCAGGCTAGTACCATTCAAACACTTACACATGAAGCTCACACATCAAGCTTCATTCACAATAGAAAATGTTCCCTCATTTTTTTTTTATTGCCCGTGTTGCCTTTTGAGAATAAAAAGTAAAAAAAGAAAAAAAAAGTCAAAATTCTCATTCATCTCTACTTTTTGGTGAAACTTCATTATAAAAATATTTCCATTTTGTATGTATACTCAGTCAAATCTCACTAAGCGTGAATGTCCAGAAACACAATGCCGGTGCTGGCCACTGTGTTAGCTGACACAAGTGGTTTTAGTCTAATGCCTCCCTACACAAGTCTCCTCACAGTGTTGTACAACAGAACTAGTTGATGCCATGAGTTCACACTATTCTCCTTGTATAGCAGGTAAAGGATGGCACTGCAAATCAATTCTTCAAACAGTGCTGCACAACAACCAAACAGCCTGTCAGTACTGACACCTCTTGTCTTAATTCAGATTCAGCAGGAGGGCCAAAAGGACAAAGCAAAGCCAAAAGCAATAAAAATGACCAGACGTGGTACATATGGCCCTACGAGGCCATTAGTCTGTAAGAAAGCAACCCCTTCTGAGCCAATTTCTTGCTATGTAGAAAAGGTAAGGTAAGGTCACTGCCTAACAGATTTTAATTCACGGGTAGTCATAGCCAGTGTGCCACATCGTTCTGAAAAGGAAACAAACAAAAATAAAGAATCTGCCCATATGGAAAAGAAATAGTAAAAACTTATATGACTTAACTCATGAAAGTGGCCACTTTCATGAGTAAATCATATAAGGCTTACATGATTTACTCATGAAAGTGGCCACTTTCTCATTACTTTCATATATTGTTTTAGTAAGTATCCAAAATATACAAGTTTCATTACATAATTTTTCAAGGGATCTTATATCTGTTTTTACTCTTGTATGCTTTTCATACAAGTTTCACACAAGACAGATACAAACTTTATAAGATTTATATATATATCTTTTCCATATGGGTGATAAACATCCAGAGCACCTGATAGCTTTAATAGCTCAAGTCAGATTAAATTTTTTCAACAGTTGGAAGTCAAGGCTTGTGTCCATGAAACAATTTTCAGTTTGCATGCCACTTTGTCATCTAGCTGTAACCTCATTTGACCTTCTCCCTATAAGAGCTGCCTTTAGCAGAACTGTATGACTATGGCAGGCAGGATGACAGTGCAATTAAACATTTAAATTAATCCTAAAGGACGATCAAATAATTAATTAATCGGTTTTGTCATTACATCTGCTAAACTTGTTTCTTCATGCTTTCATTCATACCCATATGTTATTTTACATTTAAATATGATATCTTATCTTTGATTAAACTATGGCCTGGTGAAAACTCAATTATTATTAACTGGAGGGAAGTTGATTAATTTCAGATAACTGTAAAACTCTGACGTAATGCTCTTTTTGCTCTCGCAAATGAATGTGTTATCAAGATGTAAGCATTCCACTGAGTTTGTCCATAGGATTAGTTCCTGCTCAGCAACAATATGTCATCTCAACAGACAATGCTTTCAAGAAATGGTAAATGGCCTGCATTTGTATAGCGCTTTTCTAGTCCCTAAGGACCCCAAAGCGCTTCACACTACATTCAGTCATTCACACATTCACACACTGGCGATGGCAAGCTACATTGTAGCCACAGCTGCCCTGGGGCGCACTGACAGAGGCGAGGCTGCCGGACACTGGCGCCACCGGGCCCTCTGACCACCACCAGTAGGCAAACATGGGGTTAGTATCTTGCCCAAGGATATTTGGCATGCTGCCAGGAGGCAACCTGGGATCGAACCACCGACCTTCAGATTAGTGGCTGACCTGCCACTAATTAGTGGCTGACTCAGGTGGCTCTGCCACTTGAGCTACAGCCACCCACATGAAATAATAATAATAAGAAATAACTTAACTTTTGTGCAGGTTATATTCACTTTGACAATGCAACACTGTGATTGTAGAAAACATGAATCATATTGAGCAACAATTCCAGTAAAATGAAACGTCACCAGTCTCATTAAAAGAAAAAAAAAAGAAAAAAGAATTGCATCTGAGATGCTGCAGCTTCCTCCGTGAGGGAAACCAGGACCCGCTCTTGGAGCCAGATCAGGAAGACAAGCTTGCTAACAGCTTTTTTTATCTGTTTAAAAATATTTTTTTAAAAAGGTAGTGTGTTAGGTGGAGTGGTACCAACTAATTATATTTGGGCTCACCTCTACACAAGGGTTCTGGAACCAAACCGCTGAGAGGGGCTGGACTCTATCCTTATCCAGATTTTACATATAATGAGAGGAACCAGGGAGTTTGTGGGGATACTAACAAGCCCCTGGCTGAGTGCTGCAGTCATGGAATTTGCACTGGAGCGTGAGAGGGTCACCTCTGCGTGACTGAGTCACAGAGAGCAAGGCTCTGGATGGCAAGGCGATTCTGAAGGGGATCTTGGATAATGTACTGGAAGAGAGGTCATTTGTAGGAATGGCCTGACCTAAAGCAGTGCACAAGTTTAAATTTTACCAAAGCACCTTAGCCCATTGGTCAGTGATTGGACACAAGGTTGAAGAGATTAGCAGAGCTAAACAACTCGTGGTGAGTTGGATCAGATGGCAGAAAAGACTGCTGGACAGAAATGGTAAACCCTGCAGTTACTGAACAGTTAATTGCATCCCAGGGGAGATGGGGGACATAGCATCTGAGTTGGCCATCTTCAAAGACTCAGTTGCAGAAACACTCATTTAGGAGCTGTGGTCAGAAGGTCATAGCTGCCTGCCATAGAAGGCAACCATTGGTTGGGAAGAAGGCTGGTTGGGCTGGATGACTCCTGAAGCAGTAGTTAAATACTGGAGTGCAGTTATTGTGGTGGCACCCAGATATGGAGGAGATGCTGGAGCAGGTCACACTTAGTTTATATAGTTAGTTAGTTAGTTAGTTAGTTAGTTAGTTAGGCACCTACATTTTATGGTATATGCAGAACAGATTGTAGGACAAAGACAGTTTTTTCTAGTTTTTCTAGTTTTGCCTTTGGACATAGACATAGCAGAACTTTAGCTTTAATTCAGTGGGTTTAACAAAATGATTATATTAACTTTTGAAGAATTACTGACATTTTTATACTTAGTATCGCCTTGCAGCAAACTTCAGTTGCTGCTTGTTTGTGCGTCCCTTTCAGTTTTTTATCTCACAAACCATACTGTTACTTTTGCAGTATGCTTTGGGTCATCATCCATTCACACTGTGAAATGCTGTCTGATCAGTTTTGCTATGTACAATTTAGCATTTATCCTGATAGTTCTCTCAGCAGCCACATCATCAATAAACACGAGTGACCCAGTTCCACGCCATTACATTCCCTGCACCATGTTTGACAGATAACGCGGTATGATTCAGATCATGAGTGTTTCTCTCCTTCATACTTTTATCCTCCCATCTGGTGCAAGTTAATCTTGGTTTCATCTGGCCAGAACGTTTTGCAGAACTGTGCAGACCATTTTAGATGTTTTTTGGCAAAGTCGAATCCATGTAACCAGTGGTTTGCACCTTGTTGTAAACCATTTGTATTTCCATTCATAAAGGCTTCGTTGTGTAATTGTTTTTCTTAACCATGGAAATAATTCTCTCATCATGCACTTTAGTTGTCTTCTGTGGTCTTTCAAACTTTTTAGTGTTGCTGAGTTAGCCAGTTCAGATTTTTTTTCCCTCTTTTGAGACTGAAGCAGATGGGTGATTTGGACATTCCTAAAATTTTTGTTATCTCTTCGATAGATTATTTTTGATTTTCTACCCTTATTAATCCTTACCTTACTTACACCAATATCACCTTGCAATGAAAAGCTATACAATACAAATTCAGCACTTTGAAGCAACTACTTATACATGTTTAATAAAAAAGTGCTTAAGTGTTCAGTAGTGAATAATCTCACATATTACTCACTTGTATGTAAGTGAATAAGTTCATTTATCAATTCCAATTACATTTTTTTTCTTCTGATACTTTCAAATTTCCTGCTTGAAGAAAAAAAATCTAAACATATCTAATCCATAAACCAGCTCACCTTGACGATTTGCATATACATTCTCATTCAAATAAAAACATATACAGAAAGACAAATACAGCTAATGGCTAAAGCAGTTACACAGTGCATGAATTAGAAATTAGAAAGTGAAAGGCTATGTCTGCCATAACAGAATGGCAAGTTTGGTTTAAAGACAGAAAACCCCCACATGTCCTGTTCCACATGTGCACACATTTCCACATCCAAGTTCAGAAGATGCACATAAACTTGAATATAAATACAAGTCCATAGTACATGTGTAGATTTTCTCTGCATACACATTTACTCCTTTATAATACCACAGTTGTGTTTTTGTGTGCTGCAATTATTTTTGTTATTGTGTCTTCAACTTGCTGTTACTTATGCACCTCATGCTTTCCGTGAAGGAAGGACCTCTTTGATTCTCTTTTCCTCTTTTGCCCTCCCTACCTCCTCCTTTTTGTGTTGTTACGTGCCAAAGTTTTCTGAGAGGGGTATTCCTTGTTTTGTTTTGTTTTTTTCAGAGACTTTGCGCCAGCCTGGGTCAGGAACTGTTTCTGTTGTGGCGCAGCAAAGCTCTTTGAGACATTGTATATGATATCGGTTTGTACAAATAAACTTATCATGACTTGTTTGCAGCTACATCATAGTTACAAGGCCAGGATGTGTTTGAATCAGAGTGGTTCTTTTGTACACTGTCAGTCAGCCCAAGTCGTCACTTTCCCATGATTTGCTGTTATTTGTTCTTCTCTCTGCTTACTAAAAAGGTCACCTGGCATTTACCATGAGGTTTTAATCGCCATGTAAGCTGGAGAACACGCAAAATGGCTTTTACCGTAATAGAATTTCAGGGGCCTTAATTTTTGCCAGCTGTGAGCTGTTTGGCTTCGGTATTGACAGAAATGTTGACGGACCACAGGCCTACCCATGAGGAACCCTCATAACAATAAATGCTGCTTCTGGGTGTGCTCACATTTCTTATTCTATTGTTAATGGATTGGATTTTGATTATCTTGACCTAATTCTGATATGAAATCACTTACAAGATATCCCCTTTTAAGCTATCGCATTTGAAAGTCTTGAGTAGAAATGAAAAACACATAGACACAGCCAAACGTGTGCCAGTAGCTTGTAAAAAAAACTTCCACTTTAGCAGTTGAGTCATACATCATTTTGCACGTGTGAACATATTCAGTTAATCAGCCCATTCTCCCCTCCTAGGGATGCATACACACACAAACCCTCCTCACGTTTCCTCTCCTGTGATACCAGATGAAAATAGACATGCACATCTTCTCCATACTCTCTAAAACAGAAGGTGGTATGCAAGGGGTTACCAAAGTACACATGCTTGCCCCCAATCCTGCACTATGGCAGCAAATGAATTATTCTTCTTGTAGATTTTGGTAATGATCTCTAGAAAATTGTGTTGGTAAACCTGGACAAAAAATGATTTCAAAACTAGTATGCTAACTTATGTTGATATTGTGAGGCCAAGTTCTAAAACACAAATGTGTATTTTAAGTTCTCTTCAACTCTTTGGTAAGTGGGCTGGTATTTATATAGCACGTTTCTGCTCTTACTGATGCTCAAAGCGTGTTAGAAGGAGTTTAGAGTTGCTTTCAAGGTAGAGATCAGACACGGTAATCTGTCTTTATGATTCTGAACAAAAACAGAATGCTTTCAATTTTTGTTAGCTCTGCTTTTTTATAGTTGCATGGTGTGAGCAATATTTCAGAGTACTCCTCACCACTCTCATGATGCCTGAACCGTCAGTGTTCCTATGAAGGAACAGTCTAAAGGACTAGGTTGTGTTGTGCTGCATAAATTGTATTGTAAATTAGTAGGGAAAGAGGGTAGGTTCATTGGTTTAACAATTTGTTGTAAGAGTAATTAACCCTGGAGAACCCATGGGGTCAAATTTGACCCCATGGTTTCCCTAGAAAACCAATGGGGTCGGCTCTGACCCCATGGGTTCTCCAGGGTTAAAATATTTATTAGTTATGTTAATACCCACTATGGTCTTTGGTGACTCTTGGAATTGATAATTGTATAATAATTTGTCTTATTGATCAGCTAATTAATACCAAATGCTGCTACTTAAATATACGGTCTGTACCGTATGTCCAGTAATACCTTACTAAATCATTAATTAGCGTAAACTGAGCACATCCTTAGACTGTCCAAGGAAGCCAGTGTAGCTGGAGGGAACCCATGCAGGCACACGGAGAACTTAAAGTGTTTATTATAACTGTTAAGAAAACTCACTTGTGCATCTCTAATACAAGATAAGTGAGTTATGAATTGATGGCAGTTACTGGGTATTCTACTACAGCTTGCCAGATGTATCTCTTTCATTTAATCCTTTCATCTATTTTTACTTGTCACTATTTAATTTATGCAAAAATCATGTCCTAGAAGGTTTGTGTGAATATGCTATTTCAAATCTTCAGAGAGATATTTTTGTTGTCTGCCAAGTTTTTGAAAGTGCCGTTTAAACCAAACAAATAAAAAAAAAAAACACAAATTTTGTCTTAGCAACAAACAATAACTTACTTGTCAGAGACTAAGCTCTCAGTTTGTCAGTAGCCCTGTCACTTGATTTTTGCAAGTCAGAATAATAATAATAAAAATAAAAATGACAAATCTCCCCAACTTCTCCAAAAACTTCTGAAGTATACTTTAGTCGCGTCTCAACTTTTTGATTTATCCTGATCATCAAAACATCCACTGACGACATCATTCTTCTCCACGACCACATCCAAAATCATAAAACATAATCATAAAACTCACTGCCTTTTTTCTTGTACAGCCTCGTTCTTTACTAGTCCTCTCCTGACCTTTTTTTTCTTTTTCTTTTTTAAATTTTACTGAACATTTGTGCATGCTGTGTTTTTTTGTATTTTTTTGTATTTTATTTTTTTTAGACTCTGTGATGGACCAGATTTGGTATTTGGTATTATTTGAGTTTTTTTATTGTTGAAAGTTGCTTAAGGTAAAAGATAAAGTTTAATTTCTATTTGAACTGTGCGCTACAGGACACACCACCAACATCCCTGAGATGTTGTTTTGAACAAAACCCATACCAGTATTCACAACTTACTTTCAGCCTCCCATGGGCTTTAACAACAATATAAATTAACACAGTTTGAGAGTGATGTTTAGAAAGGTAAGACCTTTGGAGGAGTAATCCTGTAATAGTGTTGGAATGTGTTTGGGGGCAACCTCCTATACACAGAGCTCTTTCTGTGAAAAGGTCAAATCATTCATTCGTGCAGTTCTTTTTCCTCTTCCTTGCAACCTTTTCTTACCATCCCCATGTGCCCCACCAGCCAGACTCTCTGTGTTTATAATTTGGCACACGTATCATAAGCTAAAATTAAGCTGCCCTTTACCTCATGTAGAAATAGTTTAAAATCCAACTATTTGAGAGCTTTTAAACCACAGTAGTTTGACAGGTCTCGCCTTTTTTCCATCACCCCCATGAGTACTGGAAACTGATGTTGTGTATGCCTGTGTCTAAATGAACAATTGTGCATTGCTTTTCTTGCACAGCTTGTGAAGTAAGCTGTTTTTTGAGACATCACTGTGTTCAGGGAGGTGTCAGTGTAATAGCAGCATGTACAATAAGTCAAAATGTGTATGAAATCCTGTTCTCTTTACAGTTCTGTAATGTAATGTGAATGGGTTCCTGACAGTAAAAAGTCCCATTTGTTATGGCCTCAGCTTGAGCAGGCAGAGGTGAAACAACATCATTCAAATTGCACAGTTACCAGAGCTCCATGCCTAAATGTAGAAATCCATTCATGACTAAGCTTGTGTTTTGCACTGTTGTTTTTCTTATGTTAAAACATGTGGTGGAACCAAAACATGTGGGATTGTTTCGCAATAGATGGAACAATAGATAAAATGCAATGTTGAAAGATACGTTTGCAATTGTTCATTTTTTCCCCCCTCAAAATATTTAATAGTAAAACAGGCCAAATAACATTTCCAAAGTGACCTTTTTGTAAGAACCTTTATTTGGTTCAGACTTCAATTCATGCTTTCATTGTTTTCCCTTTCTTTCCAATGTTATCTCTTTATAAGGTGAGGTCCTGAGCTTGATGGATGATCTGTTTTCTGGTTTGGGTTCGTCCTGTGTTGTTGCTGGGAGGAGGAGTGGAGACCATCCCCACTCTGTGCTATATTCAGTGGTCTTCAAGTGCCTGGAACCTGACAGCCTCTACAAGTAAGTCTCTTCTTTGCCCTCTGCCTCATTGAACTACACCAAGCCAATGGTGTTTTTCACTGCCTATTAAGATCAGTGGGCAGAAACATATTCTCTCAATGGCCCTAAAAAATTAGAATTTTACAATGAAGGCCACCATGACAATGAAAGTCAAGTTTAGATTGTTTGCTGCTCCATTATTCACCAAGAGCCAAGAGGTAGCGCCACATGTTTAACTTGGCCGGGTTCTCTTGCCGGATGCCCTTCCTGACGCAGCCACAAAGGGATTTGAGTCCCCTTCCAGAATCAAACTGGGGAGCTTTTGCTTGCTATGCAAATGTACAAAACACTACCCTACAATATACAATACCAGTCGAGCATTTGGAAACACCTTCTGATTTAATGTTTTTTTTTTTTTAATTTTCATAACTCTTTAAATTGAAGATTATCACTGAAGGCATCAAAACTATGGAGCAGTTCGAGTATGGAGTTGAAGCAATGTCCAAACAAAAAGCAGTTCAAAAGGAGTTATAACAACATGATCTTCATGAGTGATAAAGAAAGGGAAAATATTGAAATTCAGTGAATGTCTCTGTTTAGGAAATTTTATTTATGGTCATTGAGACTGGAGGTATTGGTATGGAGGTAAAGTTATAGGATCACAAAAACATAATGATATGATGTGGTGTCTATTTATATTAGAAATATGTTCGTCATTATTACTGCAGATTATATCAGTAAGGAAGCTGATTAAATATAGACTGATAACTTATGGCAAAGAGTCAGATTAAATAAGTGTGTACTTCTTCCCACTCCTTTTCGATATGTAACTGAATCACTACAGGTGAAGCAATATTGAAATATATTAGCTTTATTTTGTATCTTTTTTTTTCTTCTTTTATTTGCTAAATGAACTTTGTATATTGTTTACATAATCAAAATAAATTAAAAAACAAACAAACTATGAATGAACACGTATGGAATTATGTAAAAGTGTTAAATAGCTCAAAACATGTTTTATATGCTAGATTCTTTAACCTCCTAAGACCCGAACTCTTCCACGGCATGCATTTTTAATTTCTCTTTGATATTTGGTCATATTGGGGCCCGATGAATGTAAAAACAAAGAATTACCAGATTTTTTTTTTACCCAATTTTTGTTTCTAAGAGAAATGAGAGCCACAAATGAGGATATTCTTTTAAAATTTCGATAGAACAGTGGTAGTATAGTGTCCTCGTAAGTGGATATCAGGCCCTTGTAGAGCAAAATTGAGTATCTGGGTCTAAATAACCAAAAATGTGATGTCCACATATGTGGACGCCAGGTCCTAGGAGGTTAAAGAAGAATCCCAAACCATTTCGATTGGGTTTAGGACTGTGGAGGCCAGGCCATTTGGCGCAGCACTCCATCACTCTCCTTCTTGGTCAAATAGCTCTTACACAGCCTGGAGGTGTGTTAGGGGTCATTGTCCTGTTTGACAAATAAATATTCACCTTTTCTGCACCGCACAAAGACACGGTGAGTGGAACCAAAGATCTCAGATTTTGTCTCATCAGACCAAAGCACGGATTTCGTGATAATTAGATAATTAGATAATTGGCAAACTTTCTGGAGGAAACCTGGTCTTGTTAGGAGAGATGGCATCCATCCCACTTTGGATGGAGCAGCTCTCATTTCTAGAAATATGGACAAATATGACTATCCAGAGTTGGGACCAGGAAGCAGAGTTGCAGTCTTACACGCCTCTCTGCAGCTTCTCTCTTCCTGCTACCTCCCCAAAAAAACCCATCTCCATAGAGACTGTGTCAGCTTCCAAAATGACAAAAAACAAACTAAAAACCAGCAACAAACAACTTAAACATAAACAATTACAAAGAAAGAACAATACAGTATACACATCTGAACCAAAGAGTAAAACAGTCAAATGTGGATTATTAAATATTAGGTCTCTCTCCTCCAAGTCTCTGTTAGTACATGACTTAATAATTGATCAACAAATGGATTTACTCAGCAGCAGGATGATTATGTTAGTTTAAATGAATCAACACCCCGAGTCATTCTAACTACCAGAAATCTCGAAGCACAGGCCGAGGGGGCGGTGTGGCAGCAATTTTTCACACCAGTCTATTAATTAATGAAAGACCAAGACAGACTTTTAATTCATTTGAAAGCCTGATGCTTAACATTGTCCACCCCAGCTGTGAAACTCAGAAACCAGTCTTGTTATCATCTATCGTCCACCTGGGCCTTACACAGAGTTTCTGTCTGATTTCTCAGACTTTATATCTAATTTAGTTCTGAGCTCAGATAAAATAATTATTGTGGGTGATTTTAACATCCATGTAGATGCTAAAAATGACAGCTTCAACATGGCATTTAATCTGTTATTAGACTCAATTGGTTTCTCTCAAAATGTAAAAGAACCCACCCACCACTTTAATCACACTCTAGATCTTGTTTTAACATATGGCATAGAAACTGAACATTTAACAGTGTTTCCTGAAAACCCTCTCCTGTCTGATCATTTCCTGATAACATTTACATTTACAATAATTGATTACACAGCAGTGGAGAGTAGACTTTATCACAGTAGATGTCTTTCTGAAAGCGCTGTAACTAAGTTTAAGAATATAATCCACCCACTGTTATCATCGTCAATGCCCTGTACCAACATAGAGCAGAGCAGCTATCTGAACGCTACCCCAACAGAGGTCGATTATCTTGTTAATAATTTCACCTCCTCACTACGTACAACTCTGGATACTGTAGCTCCAGTGAAAACTAAGGTCTCTAATCAGAAGTACCTGACTCCGTGGTATAATTCTCAAACACGTACCCTAAAGCAGATGACTCGTAATCTGGAGAGGAAATGGCGTGTCACAAATTTAGAGGATCATCATTTAGCCTGGAGAAATAGTTTGTTGCTTTATAAGAAAGCCCTCCGCAAACCCAGAACATCTTACTATTCGTCACTGATTGAAGAAAATAAGAACAACCCCAGGTTTCTCTTCAGCACTGTAGCCAGGCTGACAAAAAGTCAGAGCTCTTTTGAGCCAACCATCCCTTTAACGTTAACTAGTAATGACTTCATGAACTTCTTCACAAATAAAATTTTTATCATTAGAGAAAAAATTACCAATAATCATCCCACAGATGTAATATTATCTACAGCTACTCTTAGTACCATTGATGTTAAGTTAGACTATTTTTCTCCAATTGATCTTTCTGAGTTAACTTCAATAATTACTTCCTCCAAACCATCAACGTGTCTTTTAGACCCCATTCCTACAAAACTGCTCAAAGAAGTCCTGCCATTAATTAATTCTTCGATCTTAAATATGATCAACCTATCTCTAATAATCGGCTATGTACCACAGGCCTTCAAGCTGGCTGTAGTTAAACCTTTACTCAAAAAGCCATCTCTAGACCCAGCTGTCTTAGCTAATTATAGGCCAATCTCCTTTCATATCAAAAATCCTTGAAAGAGTAGTTGTCAAACAGCTAACAGATCATCTGCAGAGGATTGGTTTATTTGAAGAGTTTCAGTCAGGTTTCAGAGTTCATCACAGCACAGAAACAGCTTTAGTGAAGGTTACAAATGATCTTCTTATGGCCTCTGACAGTGGACTCATCTCTGTGCTTGTCCTGCTAGACCTCAGTGCAGCGTTCGATACTGTTGACCATAATCCATAATCGATCGTGGCTCAAGAGTTGGGAGTTCGCCTTGTAATCGGAAGGTTGCCGGTTCGAGCCCCGGCTTGGACAGTCTCGGTCGTTGTGTCCTTGGGCAAGACACTTCACCTGTTGCCTACTGGTGGTGGTCAGAGGGCCCGGTGGCGCCAGTGTCCGGCAGCCTCGCCTCTGTCAGTGCGCCCCAGGGTGGCTGTGGTTACATTGTAGCTTACCATCACCAGTGTGTGAATGTGTGCGTGAATGGGTGGATGACTGGATATGTAAAGCGCTTTGGGGTCCTTAGGGACTAGTAAGGCGCTATACAAATACAGGCCATTTACCATAATATCCTATTAGAGCGATTGGAACATGCTGTAGGTATTACAGGTACTGCACTGCAGTGGTTTGTATCATATCTATCTAATAGACTCCAATTTGTGCATGTAAATGGAGAGTCCTCTTCACACACTGAGGTTAATTATGGAGTTCCACAGGGTTCAGTGCTAGGACCAATTCTGTTTACATTATACATGCTTCCCCTAGGCAGCATCATTAGAAGACATAGCATACATTTTCACTGCTATGCAGATGACACCCAGCTCTATCTGTCCATAAAGCCAGATAACACACACCAATTAGTTAAACTGCAGGAATGTCTTAAAGACATAAAGACTTGGATGGCCACTAACTTTCTGCTTCTTAACTCAGATAAAACTGAGGTCATTGTACTCGGCGCTGAAAAGCTTAGAAATATGGTATCTAACCAGATTCTTACTCTGGATGGCATTACCTTGGCCTCCAGTAACACTGTGAGGAACCTTGGAGTCATTTTTGATCAGGATATGTCCTTCAACGCACATATTAAACAAATATGTAAGACTGCGTTCTTCCATTTGCGCAACATCTCTAAAATTAGAAATATCCTGTCTCAGAGTGATGCTGAAAAAATAGTTCATGCATTTATTACTTCCAGGCTGGACTACTGCAATTCATTATTATCAGGATGTCCAAAAAACTCACTGAAAAGCCTTCAGTTAATCCAAAATGCTGCAGCAAGAGTACTGACAGGGACTAGAAAGAGAGAGCATATTTCTCCTGTTTTGGCTTCCCTTCATTGGCTTCCTGTTAAATCCAGAATTGAATTCAAAATCCTGCTCCTCACATACAAGGTCTTAAATAATCAGGCCCCATCTTATCTTAATGACCTTGTAGTACCATATCACCCTATTAGAGCACTTCGCTCCCACTCTGCAGGCCTACTTGTTGTTCCTAGAGTATTTAAAAGTAGAATGGGAGGGAGAGCCTTCAGTTTTCAGGCCCCTCTTCTTTGGAACCAGCTTCCAGTTTGGATTCGGGAGACAGACACTATCTCTACTTTTAAGATTAGGCTTAAAACTTTCCTTTTTGCTAAAGCATATAGTTAGGGCTGGACCAGGTGACCCTGAATCCTCCCTTAGTTATGCTGCAATAGATGTAGGCTGGCGGGGGATTCCCATGATGCATTGAGTTTTTCCTTTCCAGTCACCTTTCTCACTCACTATGTGTTAATAGACCTCTCTGTATTGAATCATGTCTGTTATTAATCTCTGTCTCTCTTCCACAGCATGTCTTTTATCCTGTCTTCCTTCTCTCACCCCAACCGGTCGCAGCAGATGGCCGCCCCTCCCTGAGCCTGGTTCTGCCGGAGGTTTCTTCCTGTTAAAAGGGAGTTTTTCCTTCCCACTGTCGCCAAAGTGCTTGCTCATAGGGGGTCATATGATTGTTGGGCTTTTCTCTGTATCTATGAAGCGCCTTGAGGCGACATTTGTTGTGATTTGGCGCTATATAAATAAAATTGAATTGAATTGAATTGAATTATACATGCTTCTCTTAGGCAGCATCATTAGAAGACATAGCATACATTTTCACTGCTATGCAGATGACACCCAGCTCTATCTGTCCATGAAGCCAGATAACACACACCAATTAGTTAAACTGCAGGAATGTCTTAAAGACATAAAGACCTGGATGGCCGCTAACTTTCTGCTTCTTAATTCAGATAAAACTGAGGTTATTGTACTCGGCGCTGAAAAGCTTAGAAATATGGTATCTAACCAGATTCTTACTCTGGATGGCATTACCTTGGCCTCCAGTAACACTGTGAGGAACCTTGGAGTCATTTTTGACCAGGATATGTCCTTCAGCGCACATATTAAACAAATATGTAAGACAGCGTTCTTCCATTTGCACAACATCTCTAAAATTAGAAATATCCTGTCTCAGAGTGACGCTGAAAAACTAGTTCATGCATTTATTACTTCCAGGCTGGACTACTGCAATTCATTATTATCAGGATGTCCAAAAAACTCACTGAAAAGCCTTCAGCTAATCCAAAATGCTGCAGCAAGAGTAGTGACAGGGACTAGAAAGAGAGAACATATTTCTCCTGTTTTGGCTTCCCTTCATTGGCTTCCTGTTAAATCCAGAATTGAATTCAAAATCCTGCTCCTCACATACAAGGTCTTAAATAATCAGGCCCCATCTTATCTTAATGACCTTGTAGTACCATATCACCCTATTAGAGCACTTTGCTCTCGCTCTGCAGGCCTACTTGTTGTTCCTAGAGTATTTAAAAGTAGAATGGGAGGGAGAGCCTTCAGTTTTCAGGCCCCTCTTCTTTGGAACCAGCTTCCAGTTTGGATTCGGGAGACAGACACTATCTCTACTTTTAAGATTAGGCTTAAAACTTTCCTTTTTGCTAAAGCATATAGTTAGGGCTGGACCAGGTGACCCTGAATCCTCCCTTAGTTATGCTGCAATAGACGTAGGCTGGCGGGGGATTCCCATGATGCATTGAGTTTTTCCTTTCCAGTCACCTTTCTCACTCACTGTGTATTAATAGACTTCTCTGCATTGAATCATATCTGTTATTAACCTCTGTCTCTCTTCCACAGCATGTCTTTTATCCTGTCTTTCTTCTCTCACCCCAACCGGTCGCAGCTGATGGCCGCCCCTCCCTGAGCCTGGTTCTGCCGGAGGTTTCTTCCTGTTAAAAGGGAGTTTTTCCTTCCCACTGTCGCCAAAGTGCTTGCTCATAGGGGGTCATATGATTGTTGGGTTTTTCTCTGTGTCTATGAAGCGCCTTGAGGCAACTTTTGTTGTGATTTGGCGCTATATAAATAAAATTGAATTGAATTGAATTGAATTGAATTGAATTGAATTGAATTTCTTGGAACAACAAAGCTCTTCTGCTTGTTGCTTTTCCTTAGTAGTGGTTTCTTTGCAGCTATTTGACCATAAAGGCCTGATTCATGCATTATTAGTGTCCTCTGAACAGTTGATGTGGAGATGTGTCTGCTACCGGAACTCTGTGTGGCATTTATCTGAGGTGCTGCTAACTTGCGATTTCCGAGGCTAATGAGTTGGATGAATTTATCGCCAGTAGCTGAGGTGACTCTTGGTCTTCCTTTCCTCATGTGAGCCAGTTTTGTTGTAGTGCTTGATGGTTTTTGTGACTGCACTTGGGGACACATTCAAAGTTCTTGAAGTAATGATAGACTGCCATTCCTCTCTATTTAGCTGAGTGGTTCTTGCCATAATATGGTGTATAATAGGTTGTTGCCATAAACAGTTGTCAAATACGGCTGTTAGCTCTGTACTAACCTGACTTCTGCACAACACAAGTAATGGTCCCAACCCCATTAATAAGGCAAGAAATTCCACAAATGAACAAGGCACCCTGACAGGTGACTACATCATGAAGCTCATCGAGAGAAGGGGGCGATCGTGGCTCAAGAGTTGGGAGTCTTGAGCCACGGAAGGTCGGAATCGGAAGGTTGCCGGTTCGAGCCCCGGCTTGGACAGCCTTGGTTGTTGTGTCCTTGGGCAAGACACTTCACCCGTTGCCTACTGGTGGTGGTCAGAGGGCCCGGTGGCGCCAGTGTCCGGCAGCCTCGCCTCTGTCAGTGCGCCCTAGGGTGGCTGTGGCTACAATGTAGCTTGCCATCACCAGTGTGTGAATGTGTGTGTGAATGGGTGGATGACTGGATATGTAAAGCGCTTTGGGGTCCTTAGGGACTAGTAAAGCGCTATATAAATACAGGCCATTTACCATTTACCATTCAAGGAAATGGCTTTCAGCGCTGTCAAAAAACAAAATGGTGGCTACTTTCAGGAATCTAATAATCTAAGCTTATTCAGCCTGTTTTCATCCACAGGGTGTCAAAAATGGCTTCTGTCAAAAAGCTATTTTTCTGTGTTTCATAGATAACTACAAGGTGTACTGTGTGACATGCTTGAAAAAAAACCCTGTAGTGTCAAAGTTTCACACACTTGATAGGATCATTTTTCACCATTTAGGTTTAAAGTAACCAGTAACCTTGTATTTCTTAGTGCCTTAACTAAACCAAAAAAACTTTGAATACGTAAACATAACCAGACAGTGAGTGAAAGAAATTTTAAGGCTGGTTCAACTTTCCAAATGTAACATGATTCACAGTTTCCTGGTTGTGTCTGTGCAAGTTCTTAGTCATCCAGATCATGTTAGTCCTAAATGCTTGAATATGTTTCAAGATGTTTGAAGACATTTCACTTCTAATCTGAGAGGCTTCCTCAGCTCCAAAAATTGATGGGGAGTTCCAAGTAATTCATCCATTATAATTGTGTCCTCTTTGGAGGTGATCCTGAGAGTTATTTACTCCCCAGTCATCATGTGAATCGTGAGGGGTCACATGAGCCAAGGTGTGAATTAAGCCATTGGTCATTGCAGTCACAGGAATCAAGGTGTGAATCCTTTGTAAGCCATTGCCTCACTGTGCCATTGTGTGAGTTATTAAGGGCCACATGTTCGAGGTGTGAGTAGGGGTTGAAATGCCTGGGAAGTGATCTCAAGACTGCCTTTCAAGTGGCTGATAGTTGGTGTTGGAGGCCACCTCTTATGTTCAATAATAGTTGTTCCCAGTGGACAAGGTTGGCCTCCTCCTCTATATGTGAAATATTGCTGCAGCCTTGTGTTTAAGCACCACCATCACATCACCTCACATCACATATCCTGTCTTCTTTTTCTCTGCCCAACCGGTCACAGCCACCCCTCCCTGAGCCTGGTTCTGCTCAAGGTTTCTTCCTGTTTAAAGGGAATTTTTCCTTCCCACTGTCGCCAAATTGCTTGCTCATAGGGGGCTGTTTGATTTTTTTCTCTGTATGTATTATTGTAGGGTCTACCTTACACTATAAAGTGCCTTGAGGCGACTACTGTTGTGATTTGGCGCTGTATAATTAAAATTGAATTGAATTGGAGCCTATCCCAGCTGCCATAGAGTGAGAGGGGAGGCACACCGGCCACCAGTTTGTCACGTTGAGACAGACTAAAGTTTATGACAGTTCAATTAGAGAAAAACTGAACAAGTTTTTTTGAACACCTCAGGCCAAGGTTGTCTGGCCCTAATGCACAGTGCTGCTTTTGGTGAAAAACAATAATACTAGTCATTCAAGGAAGTCGAGGTCTGATGAAAAAGGCCTGTTTTTTAACCATTTCATCTGGGCATATATCTAAAAAAAACAAAAAAAAAAAAAAATTAAGCTCGTACAGTTACAGTGCTCCAGTCAAACTCTAGAAGTCAACCCAATTGAAATGCTGTGGAATGACCTTTGTTACGGCCCTAGCAGGGCCGCCTCCTGAAGTTGCCTGTGTGGGCGTGTCCCACCACCTCTTCTGCCTGAGGTGCCACCTTTCCCTTTTGTGCAGCTGACTCTCGTCAGTAATCAAGGAGATTTAAGCCCAGGGAAAGGTGAGCACGGGGCCAGAGTGCCATTAGTGTGGTTACAGCTAGTGAGCTGAGTGTGTTGCTGTGTTTGCAGCTAGTGAGCTGCACTCTTTTTGACTTTGTGCTTTATTGACTAACATTTGGGTTTTTGTTTTCTTAAATGGTGATAGCGGCTTGTCCGTCTCTTTTAGTTAGTTTTAATAGAAACTTTAATAAAACTCTTTAATTTAACTCTTATGCCTTTTTGTCTCCTTTTTCTGACCCAGACACTTTTTGTTACTTCCCCCTCACCGCCTAGACCCCTCAGGGGAACGTAACAAGTGGGGGCTCGTCCGGGATCGTTGATAAAGGAGTTTTGAGTTGGAATTGGTTTTTGATTATCTTGCTTTTTTTCACCTTTAGAGATTCAACTTCCCAGTTAAGTTAGGTGAGTGTCCAGCTGAGCTTATTAAGTTCTTCCTTCGGGCACTCTTTTGTTGTTTTGCCTTTTTTATTTTTGGAGTAATCCTGGGCGGGGATTAGTTCCCTGTTGGGGGTAGGCGATTCAGGGCTCCGGTCGCTGGAGTTTTGCCTTTAAAGTTGCCTCGAGCCCAGCACGCTCCAGAAGATAGGTAGGTAAAGTTTGTTGTGCTTAGGAACTGGGTAAGTTGTATTTGTTAATGTGTGTGTGCAGCAAAAGGTAAGTTGGTCAAGAAGAGTAAGTTGTTCGGTTACCATTAATTGTTGGCTAGCCTGTGAGAAAATTGGCACAGGTGTGTGGTGGTTTTCTTCAGGCTGAAATGGCGTTCCAGTTGAATCAGCTGGAGCTGACGAGCACTGGGCCTACATCTGTTGGTGAACAGGTGTCCAGAGGCTCGTTTGTGAGCAATAACATCCACCTGGTTCCAGTTTTCTGTGAGTCCAGTGTTCATGCAGTGCTGTAACATTTGGGTTTTTGTTTTCTTAAATGGTGATAGCGGCTTGTCCGTCTCTTTTAGTTAGTTTTAATAGAAACTTTAATAAAACTCTTTAATTTAACCCTTATGCCTTTTTGTCTCCTTTTTCTGACCCAGACACTTTTTGTTACTTCCCCCTCACCGCCTAGACCCCTCAGGGGAACGTAACAACCTTAAATAAAGAGTTGTGCATAAAAGAATGCCTGCAGATCTTAATAAACTGAATCAATGCTGTAAATAAGGGAGGGAAGAAAATTTCTCTGCAACAAAGTGAGAGACTGATAAGGTCACACAGAAGCAATTTCTTCAAGTTATTGCTGCTAAAGGTGGTTTGTCAAGCTACTGAAGCATGGGGTTTGCTTAGTTTCACAGGACTGCATATAGTCCTGTAAGCTCAGCTAACACTGATTTAAAAGTTATTATAAGTTGTGATTATTAAAATTCAAACGTCATCAGAGATTGCAGTATGTCACCAAGAGAGCATACTCATTTAAATATGTATGTCATTCTCTGGTACATTTCTGGGTTTCAAATCATAATTTATTGCAACTAAATCGATTTGTCTCATTTTTATTATGTTCATTTTTTCCCATTACCATAGAGTTTAAAAACCTTCCATTAAGCACTATGTTGTGATTATATTTTCAGCTTAACAAAACAACTGGCAAATACCAGCAATTCCACATCCTCCCCGGATAGGGCACACTTCCTACTACATATATTATTTTTGTTTTAGTGGGTACATTTTTGTTACTTTCTCCTCAGCAACAGCTGGACTGACTTAACCAGGGATGCATACTTATTGTCAACACTGCAGATGCTTCCATTCTGTAATGTTCTCAGTCACGATCAGAGGTTTTAAGAAACAGCATTTTTAAATTCAAAGAACAAATTCAACACAATTGCAGTAGTAATTTTGCAGAACCTGAGCATCTAAGATTAAACAAAATTCAGTTAAAACTGCATCCCAGCAATTTTGCTCTTATTATTTTTCTGTAGGTAGAAATGTGTAGTAAAAGTGATTATTTAATTAATATTTAATTATTATTTAATTATATTATTTTGAATACTGTAGCTTTACCAACAGCACTTAACCAGAGATTGGTTTGTTCATGGTGTAATCAAGAGTCATGGTGCCCTGGTGTCTTGTCTTCAATAAACTAATCAATTATCTGTGCTCTATGCACATTAATATAAACCGACTTTGTTAGGTACAACTGCTCATTAAGGCAAATATGTAATCAGCCAATCAAATGGCAGCAGCTCAGTAGATTTAGGCATGTAGACATGGCCACGATGATCTGCTAAAGTTGAAACCAAGAATGAGGAAGAAAGGTGATTCACTTTGAACATGGCACGGTTGTTGTCGAACCTTGAAGCAGATGGTCTACAGCAGCAGAAGACCGCACTGGTTGGCACATCTGTCAATGTGCCCATCTTCTAATAGTTGCTTTCAGCAGGATAGCGGGCCATGTAGCAAAGTTCATCTTATTAAATCATCTTAAACTACTTATTTGAACATGAGAATGGTTTTCTGTATTTAAACAGCCTCTCTGGTCACCAGATCCCAATCTAACAGAGCACCTTTGGGATGTAGTGGAAAGGGAGATTCACATCACGAATGTGATCGTGTCAATATGGACCAAAATCTCTGAGGAAGATTTCCAAAACCTTGTTGAATCTGTACCAAAAAGAATTAAGACAACTCTGAAGGCAGACGGGGTTCCAACCAGGTACTAACAACATGTGCTTATTAAAGAGGCTGGTGGATTTATATATAATTCAGCCTCTAAAGCTACAATAAAGTCCCACTCTCCTGTGGGGTAAAAAAAATTAATGAACCAAGTTTTTTTGGAGAGTTGATTAAAAACATAAGAGTTAAGTAAGAATCTTTAAGGACAACAATAATGTTTATCTGTAGAAGTCCTGCTTCCACTAACAAACACCAATATTAAGGGCCCAAGCAGTTTACTTTGTAACACTGGTATCTTTGCTTAGACATTCTCAGCAGTGTTGTTTTTCTGTGATAAGAGCACAGCTTACGTCTGAATTACGTCTGAGGACACTTTCTTTGCAGGCAACTCCACTTGTCTTAATCAAGGCCCTGATAAGACCTCTAATGGTATTGGCTTTATACTTGATCTTTACCAAGGCTTCTAGGGCCCTAATGTTTCATTGCAGACTAAAATGCTCTACAAAAAGTTGGAGCCACATTACAGAAAATGTCATTTCAGAAAACAACCAATGTACTGGATAATCTAACATTATTTATGTGAAAACTCATTGATACCAAAAAGTCAGATAGTAAAAGTCGCATGTGTTCAGCCAGACTTTATTTGTCCGGGTAGAAAATCATTCTTTATAATGTCTAAATTTACTTGTTGGGCTTTCAGCTTTCGTCACCATGTACTACCTTCAAACGTCTATGTTGTGTTTGTTTATGTAAGTAAGTGGGCTAATCAAAATGTTATCTCAAGTTCAAGTTCAAGTTTTATTTGTCATATGCAAGTTAGCACAGGGTCAACATTGCAATGAAATGTGTTTGACGAGCAGCAGTCACTCAGCAGCATGATACAGTACAGAAAATATAATAAAATATAATAAAATAAAATATAAAAATATAAAAATAGTAAGGAGCTAAATATTAGAGAGACATGGTAAAAGAGAAAAGATGACTAAATATATATGTATCTATAAATATAAATATATGTACACTAGTGATTAAATAAGAAAATCTTGAAAAGAAATATGACGGGAGGGCAGATGGGATATTGCACAGGAATGAGCAGCAGAAAATTACAGTATTGCACTTTAAATATAAATATCAATGACAATAAAGTGAAGTGACCAGTGCAGATTAAACAGAGTACTTGTGAAGCTGCAGCTTCTGAGTGCTGTGTTGTGTGTGTTTAAGTGTTGTGGCTGAGGTGTCGTACGGCTTGGTGGTAAAAACTGTTTTTAAGTCTTGTAGTCCGAGCAGACAGACTCCTGTAACGTCTGCCAGATGGTAACAGGGAGAACAGCTGATGTGCTGGGTGGCTGTGGTCCTTGATGATGCTGTGTGCTTTACGGAGGCATCGCTGGAGGTAAATGTCCTGAATGGCAGGAAGCCTCGTGCCAGTGATGTGCTCTGCTGCCTTCACCACCCTCTGTAGTGCTTTACAGCTGCTGGCAGAGCAGCTTCCGTACCAAACTGTGATGCAGCTCGTCAGCAAGCTCTCAATTGCACACCTGTAAAAATTTGAGGTGATGTTGGCGTTCATGCTAAACTTCCTCAGCCTCCTCAGGAAGTAAAGCCGCTGGCGAGCTTTCCTGATAGCAGTGTCTGTGTGAAGGGTCCAGGAGAAGTCCTCGGTGATGTTGACTCCAAGGAACTTGAAGCTGCTGACCCTTTCGACCTTGACACGTTGATGTGGATGGGCTGGTGTTCTCTGACTGGTCGTTTCCGGTAGTCCACTATCATCTCTCTAGTTTTGCTGATGTTGAGAGTCAGGTTATTTTCCAGGCACCACTCGTACAGTGCCATCACCTCCGCTCTATAGGCCGTCTCATCATTGCCTGTGATGAGGCCTATGATGGTTGTGTCATCAGCAAACTTGATGATGGTGTTGGACTCGTGTTTAGCAACACAGTCGTGTGTGAACAGGGAATATAGGAGGGGGCTAAGCACACAACCCTGTGGCGTACCTGTGTTTAAGATGAGTGATGAGGAGGTGTGCTTACCAACTCTCACCACCTGGGGCCTGTTTGTGAGGAAGTTTAGAATCCATCTGCAGATTGGTGTTCCCAGCCCAAGGTCGACGAGCTTCGTGGCAAGTTTCGAGGGGATGATGGTGTTAAATGCAGAGCTGTAGTCGATGAAGAGCATCCTTGCATATGTATTCCCTTTTTCCAGGTGAGTGAGGGTGGTGTGCGTTGCCAGGGCGATGGCATCCTCTGTGGCTCTGTTTGTCCGATAGGCAAACTGAAGATGGTCCAGTGTGTCAGGGAGGAGCAGATGTGACCTTTGACCAGCCGCTCCAGGCACTTCATGATGACGGATGTCAGTGCAACAGGACGGTAGTCATTCAGACAGGAGACCACTGATTTTTTGGGAACGGGAATGATGGTGGATGCTTTGAGGGACGTGGGGACCACTGACTGCCTCAGGGAGAGGTTGAAGATGTTGGTGAACACCTCTGCCAGCTCGTCTGCACACACTCTGAGTAGCCGGCCTGGGATGCCGTCTGGTCCTGGAGCTTTGTGAGTATTTACCTTTTTAAAGGTCCATCTCACAGCTTCTGTTCTCAGAGTTAAAGTTGCAGCCTCACTGTCCTCCTGAGGGTAGAGGATCTGCTCTCTGTTGTCTGCATCAAAACGAGCATAGAAGTTGTTGAGCTCGTCTGCGAGAGATGCAGTGGGCTGAACACTGACTGTGTTGACCTTCTTGTAGTCAGTGATGCAGCGCAGTCCATTCCACAGTCGCCTGGTGTCAAAGCTGTGGTAGCTGGACTCCATTTTGTCCCTGTAGTCCTTTCTGGCCTTTTTTATGGACTTTCGGAGGTCATACCTGGCTGCTTTATAAGCATCAGCATCCCCGGAGTTAAAGGCAGAGGTCCGCACTTTTAGCTTGGCGCGAACGTCTTTGTTTACCCAGGGTTTCTGATTTGGATATATGCGGACAGTGGTTTTTGTGATGATATCATCCATGCACTTTCCAATATATTCAATGACAGAGTCCGTGAGTTCATTGATGTTGCCATCAGCTGCATCCACAAATATCTGCCAGTCAGTTGTCTCAAAGCAGTCCTGCAGGACCTCCTCAGCCTCACTGTCCCATTTGTAAATAACCCTGGAAGCTGGTTTTTCCTGTTTCAGTCTTTGTCTGTATGCAGGCAGCAGCAGTATGGAACAATGGTCTGCCTTACCAAAAGCTGGGCGGGAGAGGGGTTTGTAGCACTCTTTGAATGGAGTGTAACAGTGGTCCAATGTTTGATCACCTCTTGTGGGGAAGGAGATGTGCTGATAGTATTTGGGGAGAACCTTCTTCATGTTGGCTCTGTTGAAGTCTCCCAGCACAATAAAGGCAGCTTCTGGATTATTGTTCTCAAGTCCAGTAATGATGTCATACAGTTCGTCCATAGTCGTAGTTTTATCAGCATGTGGAGGAATGTAAACAGCTGAGAGGAGAACTGAGCTGAACTCCCTCGGGAGGTAAAAAGGCCTGACTTTAATGGTCAGTAGTTCGAGGCTCTGAGAGCAGTAAGTTTTTAAGATACACACATCTCTAGCCCACAAGGAGTTAACCATAAAGCACACCCCTCCTCCCCTTTTCTTGCCTGAGTCCTTCGTTCGGTCTCCCCGGTAAACAGTGAATCCATCCGGCGTGATGGCGCAGTCGGGGACGCTGGGCTCCAGCCATGTCTCTGTGAAGGCCAGAACGCAGCAGTTCCTGATGTCTTGTTGGTGTTTAATCCATGCACGCAGCTCGTCAAGTTTGTTGTCCAGAGACTGGAGATTCGCAAGCAGGATGCTGGGGAGAGGTGGCTTGCTGTTTCTCTGTCGCGTTCGGCACAAAACTCCGGCGCGTTTCCCCCTCTTTGTTTTCCCTCGACGTCGCGCGAGTAAACAAAGGATCCCAGGCACCAGAGCGTCCACGGAGTCGAAACCCGCTGTAAAGTCCGAACTGGCTGACGAACGTAGCTCCAAAAGCGTTTGTCTGTCATACCGAGTGTATGATCGCGCTGTGCGCACAGAAATTGAAAGCAGAACAAAATAAATAATAACATTTTTGCTGAGATGACTGGGAGCTCTCGTCGGTGCAGCCATCTTACGGCGCAACCGTTATTACATGTGTGTATCTTCTGCATACAGAGTGGGGTTAGACTTTAATGAGCTCGACAGTAGATAATAAATCATGAATTTTAATCAAACAGGCTGTAAAATAAATAAAAACTATACATTTATTACTGTTTTAGATAGTCAACATGTAAAAGCCTAATTCAGATGTGTTTTTAATTATGTAAGAAACACTATTTTTGCTCCTTCCTGTTTTTAATGAATAACTTGGTATAATATCTATACTATTACTCTCTGAGTCACTTGACAAAACCAAACAAAAAGAAGCTCCAGTGATCCAAACGAATGTCCAAAACACAAACACACATACTGGAGTCCATGAACAGGGTCCCAAAACATAGTTCAGGAGGCCGGCCCAGAGGCTGAGAACTCAGGAGACTAGAACAGTTCATCTCCGGAGGAAGACCACGCGGAAGGCAGTGGCGGTGTTACAGGCGAAGGAAATCTGGAGGCCGGCCATGCGGAAGGCGGTGGCGGCTGTGACAGAAGTCCGGAGGCCGACCATGCGGACGGCAGCGACGTGGAAACAGTTCTGGGGGCCGACCGTGCGGACGGCAACAGCGGTGACGCAGACGAAGCCAGTCCAGAGGTCACCCACGACGGTGATCACGTCCGGCTGGTGGCCCAGAAAGTGGCCAGCAATGGGGTACTGGACGTACCTTGGTCGGTGGTGCAACAACCGCAGGGCCAGGCGAGGCAGACCCAGAGGCCGGACCAGGCGAAGCTGAAGAAGCTGAAGCACAGGCCGGACCAGGCAAAGCTGAAGCAGAGGCCGGACAAGGCGAAGCTGAAGCAGAGGCCGGACCAGGCGAAGCTGAAGAAGATGAACCAGCAGGTTCGCGGGCCTCTGGCAGGGACAAAACAGAACCAGCAGGCGCGCAGGCCTCTGGCAGAGACAAAACAGAACCAGCAGGCGCGCGGGCCTCTGGCAGGGTTGACGCTGACTGGAGCTGAGCAACACATGGGTTTGGCTCAGGCAGCAACAGTAGGGTGCAGTCCTCGGCTGACTTCTTAGCCTCCAGGGGTCCAGAGTTGACTGCGGGTTGAAACTCAGACTCTGGGGAGGCCCTGGAGTGCATCACAGTCTCGGAACTGGCCAGCTCTTGAGGAATGTTTACATTATCAAGGTGTTTGTCTCTCTGCCTAAAATAAGTACTACAAAAAGAGTCCAAAATGGGAGGCACAGACACAGCCTCCCGTACAGAGGGAGCCGGTGAAGACGGAGACTGCATAGATGTCTGGGCTAGCGGGGACACCGGAGACACAGCTGGTGGCGACTGAACAGGAGATTGAACTGAGGGTAAGTAAGGGCTGACATGATGGTGGTGGATTTGGCGACTGAGCTACGGGTAGCGGGTACACGGGAGACAGAGCTGAATGCTGCTGGACAGCTAAGCGAGCTTGTGGCTGCTGGGCAGCTAAGCGAGCTTGTGGCTGCTGGGCAGCTAGCTGAGCTTCAGGCTGGGCAGCTAACGCAATAAACACAGCCCCAGAATAAACAGTCCCTAAATTCGAAGGCTCATAATTATTGTCTTTTTCACTCACCACAGCCGGCAACTCAGAAGTCTCGGGGCCCGGCTGTGGCGATGGGCGTCGGCGGCGTGAACGTTGCTTCCTGGTTGCCGGGTAATTCCACATGCGGCGGGTCGGGCCGCAGATTCCCTGGTGGGCCGTGCAAATCGGGAAGCGGTAGCGGCTGGAGGGTGAAGGTGAAGTTCATTTAGAATGAAATCCTGTAGTGGGTGAAGTGAGCTGAGCAACCAGGGAAGGTCAGAAATTAGCCGCTGTAGCCGGGCTTCCAAGGCATGGCAAAATTCCTTCCCCTCATGCTCAAGCCACAGAGTAATCCACCTCGAAACTGAGTCGATTAATTCCTCCCGAAGCTCCTCGGAAGGTGTAGATGCCACTGGGTCCATGTTTGGTCGGCTCGTACTGTCACGGCTGCCGGGGCGAGCTGTGTGGTGTGGGAGGAAAAAGGACCCAAAATGCAGGCAGTGACTGATGATACGAGTGATGTTTATTTACAAGTGGCGGAGTGGCAAAACAGGCAATGAGAAATGACAAATGACTAAAGAAACCTAAACTGGGAAAACTAAATAACAAACCTGAGAACATACGAAACGGGGTGCGGGACAGAGAGACGCAGAGAGAGGAAACGAAACACCATGGAACACAGACAAGCCAACAACGAGCACAGACCGACACTCACTATATATACACACACACAAGGTAATCAGGTAATCACACACAGGAGGGAAGAACAGCTGATCCTAATACAAAACGATGACTGGAGGATACAAACTGAACACAATGACAACACACACAGACCTTCAAAATAAAACAGGGAATCCAGAACACTGGGCACAAGGGGAGGACACAGAATACCAAAATCAGAATAACTAGAACAGAGGAAAATAATCATAAAACACAAAACGCTGGGTCAACGACCCAGCACCATGACATGCTCAGCTGTTTCTAATTGCTCCAGACTATTTATGGCAGTGTCTCCAGACACCTAACCTGTTAGACAGATTTTCTAAATTCCTTTGTCATTCTGTCCATTCTTTTGCCAGCCTGAATTCCTGAACCAACCACTGTATTTCAGCTTTTCTTTTATCTTGTTTCTTCTCTGATGGAGTGCCAACAGCACCTGCACAGACATAACCACCGCTCGCCATTAAACAAAACATTTAAAAACACCTAAACTGCTTGCTGTCTCATGAAAAAATACAGGTTAAACATCAACCATGGTTTCTCTCTGTACGTATCAATAAAGAACGTCTTTTGCGTTGTGTTAGGCCCTTTCACAGAAAGTAAATACTCTATTGATTTTTGATGACATCATTCAGAAAGGTTAAATGTCAAATTGATTATATTAGAGCTCATATGCCTTATTTTAAAATTGTGGTGAACTATGACTCAATTACAATAACACACAGAATATTCTCAAGGCATGTTTTTAACTCCTCTTTTTCCCACTAAAAAAATCACCTTATCACAATATACAGTTAGGCTTTGATAGTGTAAGTCCCTGCAGCTTTGCTGTTTTTCTGTGTGACCTTGTTCTCTTGATGTCAGGTGTGCCCTGAGGTTTTTGCTGAGTCCCAGACCCTAACTTTGCAGAAGACTCCAGTTTTGGTTGGTGTTCCTGCTAATTCTCACCCTGAGGCTCTGGTGCTAACAGTGGTACAAGAGCCTGAGGGTAAGGATTTCTCCTCAGTGTCCCTTTTTGAACAGTGAGCTGTTGTGTATGGATCATCACTGTGCCTTGTGCTTTTACATCAGAGTTCCAAAGATGGCCTTTGGTCATAACTTTGCAAGGTCCCTTGTTCTGTACCTCCTATTGAAAGCATGCATTCATCTTTGTGCCCTTTCCTTGTGCTGCAATGATTGCAGGTTTGACAGAGCTGGCTGCACCCTCCCTGGAAGTATAGGCAATGTGGTGTTCAGGCAACTGCTCATGAGTAGCTGGTTAGAGCTTTAGGCATTTCTCAGAGGTACTTCTCTGTAGGCCAACAATGCGGTCTCTGAGTTTTTTAAGCAGATTTGAACAGTTTGAATAGCATGCACTGCCTCAGTGTTACTTTGAGGGTATTTAGGGCTGCTGATTACATTTTCAAAGCTATAGTTAACTGCAAAGTCTTTCATTTCATGTCCTGAGGACTGTGATATTTTGTCGTTTGGAAGTATCTTACGGATGCTCTGTTAAGGAAATATCAATGTCAAGTAAAGGACTACATCTCTGAATCTTGGTGGGCTGATCTGAATGTAGAAGAAATAGTAAAATAAAAAAAGATATTTTCCCTTAGAGTGAATAGATCCCAGCTAGTTTTTGCCATGAACTGTCTAGAAATTTGATCGGTGTTAGAGGTTCTTTTACATTTGCCCTTTCTTTGATGCATGTGCTGTATTTGAGAACTAACTCACCTATCTTACTGCTTAGTTTGCGACAACACACTGTCTGACCATCACATTCTCTGCATTTTTACCAAAGATTGTTGAGAAGGCCATAGTAAAAAGGTTTTCATGCACACCTAGAGCTGCCCTCTTAGTCCAGTAGTCTTGTACCAATCCCTCCAACTGGTTCCTGTCTGGCCAAAGCCTCAACACAGAATTTTACGATTTGTAAACAAACAAGTTTCACACACAACTGGTGTCTATCATTTATTAGAATATTATCCAGCACAGTCTATATATTTTAGTATCTTTCATCAGTAGAAATATGGTGGCCATATCTCTCTATCTTTTGTGTCATCACCACACACAGACCATAAGATGAGGTTCACAAAGCTCCATTGGTCACAATAGGATATTGTCCACATGGCAGACAACACCTTCTAGACCAGGCATAACCTGACGCACTGTTCTGCTCTGGAAGTGTTCTGGGGCACCTAAGTGCTTTCTATCTAACATTCACACACAGTCTCTATGCAGCTGGTTCCTCTATGCAGCTAATAATCACAGGTTTTCTATCCTCACCAGTGGCTTTTTCACTTTGTCCATGAGTGTTAGCAGGAGCTGTCATTGTGTTCCAACATAGATCTGGTTTTAACCCTCTCAGGCTCAAATTAAGTTTTTGTTGCTAATGCACAAACGAATACCTGCAGTGGTACTTCTGAGTAAAAAAAACTCATAAAATATTTATGTGGGGTAATCAGGTTGTTAGCTTTTAACTGTTGCAAATCTGCAACGCCTGCCTTGAGAGGGTTAAGCTTAATGGCCTAAGCTTCTGAACGAGTCCACCTCAGAGCTCAGGATACGTCTTCCCAGGCCTACCTCTTGGTCTGTGCTCTCAACTGTAGCTATCAATCTGATTCACACTTTCTACTCAGCAATTTCAGCTGTAGGCCCCTCAATATAAAGATTACAGCTGAATACAGTTAATTTTGCTCCACCAGGACAATTTCTGGGTTTTTCTAGGTCCAGCTATCTGTATTTGACTCGTGCTTGCTAGGAACAGCTGTAACACAGACCCCAGTATGTATTTTGAAGGCCACTTTACTGTCCTATATATTAATATCTGCCACCCATGGTACCTTGTGATTTTCCTAACAACAGTTCACCCAAGTTCTCTTCAACTTTTTTAATTTTCGTGGTTAAACTACATACTTTCCCATAATGTCCTTGTTTACCACAGTTGTTGCATTCTGCATTCTTAGCAGGGCACTGCCATGCTGGGTGGCAGGGTGATTTCCCACATTTAGGACATGCTTTATGTTCCCATCTGCTCTGCACTGTTTTCTTGGTGTTTGGATAGCTCCATGTCAGCTCCTTGGCATTGTTTTTATGCGGTTTCCCACTCTTGAAGTGCACCACATCCATCGTTGCCTGGCTAGCACTCGTGTCACCTCTCAAAAAATGTCTGTTTCTTCTTTACTGTCTGTGACTGTCTGGCTACTGTGATAGCTTTTGCAAAGGTGAGTTCTTATTAGGCTGCATCCTCCCTAACAGTGATGAAATGCCTCAACTAACTTTTCTCTCAAAGGTTTGTTGTGCAAAGCCCTACTCAAAGCTCATTTTTGATAACAGTGTCCTCTTTTTCAGTAGGCTTCTGTAGTCTCTATATGAACTTGTTCATATAGCAATTTTGTCTTTGGAACAAAGTACTTATTGAAGCCTTTTTATAGTGCTGGAGGCACTGGTCACTCATTAAATACAGACCTCATTGCTTGTTTTCTATGCAGTATTTACTTGGTTAGCTTTGGAGGAATTGTTCAGATCACTTACTGGTCTGAAAAGTGCTAGCCTAACTGTGTGGGCACAAGGCTCAGTAGCTAGTCTCATGCTCTTTAATAAACATTAAATATTACTTTCAGTTCATAGTTACATGTTTTAATGTAACAGGATGAACAGTGCAATATTTCTTATTTCCAAATTACGTTTTGTTATGACATTGTTATATATTTAAAAAATTAATAATAATAATAATTTCAAAGATGATCATCATTTGTGAGATGTACCTCTTGAATTAATAAATATGACTCATCTGTCACAGTATTGCATGACTCAACAGCATAGTGCAAGCCTTAGCAAGTGTGTCCAACCATGCAGTGACTGCTCACAGCTTGCTACTGGTTTACAAAGGTAACATACACAGATCTAAATCACAACACACTAAATCACAATGACAGCATTCTAAAAAAAAAAAAAAAAAGATAGTTTAAAAAATATCTAATGAGTCTATTGGGCACATGCCAACTATTTTCCATTTTTGTCTATCCTTCTTTTTGGTTTCTCCCATGTTGATTTTGGGCTACCAATCAGTAGGAAAATGCCAAATTTGTGGTTATGATAACTTGAATAGTCATGGCTATCAAGAGTAAAGAGCAAACAACATAGATTTGTTTCAGCTTTGTTTTGTCAACACATGACAAATGTTAAATCAGAAGTTGGTGTGCACCCTAACAGTGTAATATTCTTTCACACAGAAATGGCTTTTTTGTCGAAATGGGCTGATGCATTTCAGATTTAAAATGTGTGTGGATGGTAGAGACTAGCTCACCCAACAAAATGATCACTTTGAGGGTGTGAGATGTCATTCACTGTATTCCTGACGTTCCAGTTTCCAGAAATATCCAGTATTTAAAAGTGAATGACTTTTAATGGGGTGTTGTCATTATTACTTTGGACTGTGGAGTCTTTGTGATCTGCAAATGAGCTCATTCAGAGCTGAGCTAATTTTTCTAATTTACATTAAAAGGCAGGCAGTTTTATTTAGGGCTGGTACACCAGTCTAATGCCACTCAGACTGGAGGATTTCAAAGTAATGAGATATTGTAAGCTGACACAAATTCTTCAGGCAATAAAAAACAATTCTTTGGCTTTGATTGATTTATGGACAGGGTCATCTGATGTGTGTCCAAATGTTGATGTAATGGAAAAGGCTTTCCCTACTGCCCGAGCTTCTTTCGGCGTGCCAAAAATACTGCCCTAATTGATCCTCTCTCACTATCACGTTCCCTCACTCCTTCTCCCTTGCGCTGTGTCTGAGCTTTCGGTCTTGTCATCTCTTGTTCACCCATCTCTCCACTGTCTCATTAAATTAGAGGACAATAGTTACTTTAATGGCAACATTGTTAATTTACTCAAACATTAATCTGCCATTTGTCCAGTTCATTGTGTGCTGAGCTTTCAAAACTATGGCACATGGACAAAACCAAGCCCCTTCCAAAGAAGCCATGTGCAGCCAGACAAGATTGGAATAGATGTGACAGACACTGAATTAGAGATGGGGGATAAACAGTGATGAGCTATATGCAAGCAATGTGTAGAGAAAAGCAAAGAGACAAAGGAAAGTGCCTCTTGGGGTAAGGGGGAGATAGTCTTAGTGGTTTTACATATCTTGCCAGTTCTCTTACTTGATGATTTGACATTTTTGTGGCAGGCCAGACGGTGGCCATTTGCTTCTTTCTCCTATGTGAACTTTATTATGACTTAGTGCCATTTTGGGGTTCAAACACTATACCCATAGTTCTACTTCTACTATTGTATGAATGAGACCCATTAAGAAGTTAAATACCCCCGTGTATTGTTGTTGTGCAAGACGGTCTTAAAATCTTTTTTTGAATTTCTTATACATTTTCTTTAAAATCTGTCTGTAATCATTTGTGCATGCGGTTCTTCTCCACAGCTGAGCCACTGAGAGGCTTAATCTTTTGACTTAAATGGTTTTTTAAATGTACATAAGAATCTCGCAATTGCTGTGAAATTGTGCAGGGTGAAAAATTAGCATTGATCAGACCGTTTAAGCAATTTAAAAAAGGAAAAAGAAGACACTTGTAATATCAGATCTTTATTCCCAACACGCTTACCAAACTGCATTTTGCTTTGTCATTCTCCCCTATGTTACTATAGCCATCTGCACGGTATGCGACCACATAATTTAAACTATGTGACTGTTACATGCTGGCATTGTTTTGCTGGGCAGAGGAGCCAGTGAGGTCCGTGTGTCTTTAGTGAGGTTCTTGGGGAATACCACATCCACCCTGCTGAATAACAACACCAGACAAACTATGTGAGCAATGTCCAAACAGGTCATGTTACAAACAAAACAGTCATTTGACAGCAAGGGAACAGATCTCAAAACACAGTGCATGAAACAAATCCAAATGGCCTTAGGAAAAATGCAACTTTTATTGAATTAGTAATAGTTTAATTTAATTCTTTATTTTTCATGTGTGTCAAAATGTTTTTAACATTTGAATTCAATTTAGTCATTTATTTTGTTTCTGTTATGTGGTTTCCCTTTTTGCCATTCTGTTGTCTCTACAGTGGTAACTGTGAAAGTACTTCTGAAAGCATAAAATTAATGTTATAAGTACTTTTAAATATTTCTAAGTACTTAATTCGCTTTTTTCCCACTGGCAAAGAAAACAATGTTTAAAAATATTATGCTTTTAATTGCTTTTGATTCCTTTCTTTGAAAATCAATCTGACACATAACTGGATATTATTTATTATTCCCTCTAATAGAGGGAGAACTTTGTCCATAATATGTGATCACAGTAAACACCAACATTATTTACACTGCACAAGCACATTTCTTTTACTGTTATTCTGATTAGACTTTCGCTCTGATTGAATTTGGAGTTTGCAATGCTGGAATTGTTCTGTGCATGAAACAATGCCCAAAACCTCAATAAACTAAAACAATGTTGTAAAGAAGACTAGGTAAAAGGTCCTCAACAACAATGTGAGAGACTCATGCAGGAAATAATTTGTTAACATTATTGCTGCTAACAGTAGTGACAGTAGTGCTGAAGATGGTTTTGCAAGCTTCTTTATAATGGGGTGTAATTTTAACAGGACAGTATTTTTGTCAGTGATTCCTTGATGTATGTTGTCCTCCCAGGTTTTGTCTTCTGCTTTTGATTGATTCCTTCGAGATTTGCATTGCTGGAGTTTATTTATTTATTTTTACTGTAAGTTCTGTCTAATTCCTGCATCAGAGTCTTCCTATGGTGCAAGCCCATTACTGATTCTAGCCATGAATGCCTCAGAAGGATCTGATTCACTCCAGGGTTTGACTTAGAATAAGTGTAGCAGCTAATCAGCCCAAGCTACTGTTGACAGGCCAGTGGACATTGCATTTAGAATGCACTTACCTATTCATGATCCAAAAATCTAGAATGAAAAATGTGTTAGAAACCCTCTATCCCAGTAAACTGTTCTCCCCTTGTTTTTACCAAATCCTTTCTCTTATACCACAGAATGAGCAATAACAGTACTGAATTACCTGACTGGTAGGACACAAGAGTGAGCTTCAACTGAGTGGGCAAGGCACTCATTTAAAGATTACTCTCTAGCAAGTTTTTATTATGGAACCCAAGGGAGAGAAGAAGCTCCTTTTCTCTTTCTCATCCACCAAGTTAAAGCAGAATGGCAGATTTTGTCTTCCAGTTCTGTACTTTGGTTCATAGTGGCTTGACTGGTGTCTCTCTTGCTGATTCCTTTTTGTGCATTTTAGCCAATCAAATCTAAAGTGTAAAGATGTCAAAAAGTGTCTTCCAGATGAGTTTGCACCATTATATTTTCTACTGACTTAAATTCCCTAGTTTCCATGGATATCAGTCTGGACAATCTGGTGTTAATTACACATAAAGAGCACTCCCTGAAGCCAGTGAATTCCTTTAGCCCAAGATCCATCCTTCCATTTTCTACCACATGTCACGGGCCAGGTCAAAGGAGGAGAAATCTAATCAGAGAAGTCCAGACTTCCCTCCCATCGGACACCTCCTGTAGGGTCATCCAGGGCAATACCAATGCATTCCCAGGTCTCTCAGCTGGCCTGGGATCCTGAACAGTCTCTCCTACTGGGAGGACAGCCTTGTGCTGCCTCTCAGAACCAGTCAGCTGCCCCTGGAGTCCCACAAGCTAACCAAACCTGAGAGGACCCTTTTCTCATCTTAAAAGCTCCCTTCTGTGTCCATCATTGGGTCCTGGGATTACTACTACAAATGCTCTAACCACGTTGCACCCATACCTCCTCAACAATTAAGGTGCCAAACATCGGCCATTTGGACTCAATGTCATTTAGCCTCCATCGAGGCACCAGGTGAGGCTATGTCTAGCCAGTATTTCTCAACTTGGCACACTAGCTCAGGTATCTTCCCCACAAGAGAGATGATGTTTCATTTCCCAAGAGTCATCCCCAGCAGTTGGGCCTCAACCGCAAAAGCCTCCTGTGCGTGTTGAGCCACAGGGTGGCTCCAGGGCGCACCCCTGGTACCCCTGTCTCAGACAAGGTAAACTGGTCCCTTGATTCCTTAGTCTTGCATAGGGATCATGTGGATAGTTCATTGTCTGCCCTTCAGGGCCAATTTTCCTCGGGAGACCTTACCAGGGCAAAACCCCCTGACATCATAGTTCCTGGGATCTCTGGGATAACACAAATAATAACACCACAATAAGGTGGCATTTCACAGAGTGTTATTGGTCTGATAGCACCATTAGACTGATAATACACCCATGTTCATCCAGTTTGAGCTGGTTACCCAGGAGGCTGAGAGTTAGGGGAGGTAAGTACTGGAAGATGTTAAAGTTCCAGGAAGCTGCTCCTTTGAGTAATTCTTTATTCCTCGGCCACTTAAGTTATTCACTGACATCAACAGACATTAATACTCACACGTCACATGGTGACAGGCTGGAAATGAGAGGGGATGTGAGAGATTTTATTGCTTTCTGTTCAGCCTGCTCAAAAAATAAACCTTGTAATCATCATCCTGTAGGCCTGCTCTATGTCCTTCCCTCCTATTCCTTTGTGGATGTGGTTCCACATTTCTGGTGACTTTGTAGCTGTTATTCCAAACTCAGAAGGCAACACAACTATTTTCTCTGTCAACAATTTCATCGTATTGCTCAACCTACTCTCTGCCAAAAAGGTTTTTCACAGGTCTCTCACCTTTCCATTGTTTTCACAGTTACAAGCCTTTGCTCTTTTCAGAACTGAAAGAGGTGTTAGTTCCTTAAGCTTAGCCACTTATTTGCAGGTGCTACCTTGCGTGGAGGAAGGTTTGAACAGCCTTGCTCCTGTCATTAGATGGGCCCAAAAGTCTGGATGTCCACCAAAGATCTGCCTGTACAGGTTGAATTTATGCATATTAGCTGCCCTTTCGCAGCCCTTTCCCAACTTCCCCAAGGTGGTCAGCTTTGTTGCTGTTTTTCCTCCTCTCAACATGCTTCAGCCAGGTCAATGTATGTAGTCAAGCAGCTCCTGGTGCAGAAGGAAGAGAAGGCTGTTGATATCTGGTCAATTGGGTGGGGTATGGTTCAGGTGCCTCTTAATAAGAAAGGATACTCTGATGACCCACAGGTCACAGGAGCCCTGCATTTCCTGCTTTATTATAAAAAAAAAATACTCACCTTCTTTTATTGTTGTTAGTTCTGCTTCCTTTCTTAATTTCTGTTTTCCCATCAGTTGGCCACACCTGTGTCCATCAGTCAATTGCTAAACAGGTAGTTTATTGAATCTCTCAACTGCCAACAACCTCCTGAAACCACATGCCAACTGGACAGAGAATTTAGATTTTCTTTCCTTTAGGGTAAATTGTAGCGGACAATGAATTGCAATGAACTTTTTAAAGAGCATTTCTTCCCTTGTGTGCATGCTTTCTCACTCTCTGAAAGTAACACCGCAAATTACAATGTATTTTCTTTGGTGACAGGACATACATATGACTTTAAATCAATATTGAGTACTTTTTGCTCACTTGTACCTTATTTTACCTTATAAATGATAGAGAAATGATGTACTTACTGGTGCTATTTTTTTTGTTACTTTCAGGTTTACTCTCTATGCAGTGGATAGCCGAGGTAGTTACTCTGAATCAAGTTTCGTCTCAGTACGGACATCTTGTCCAGTGGTGGATGATACGCGAGCAGAAGGTACTCTCACCCATCATTTTTTGGGACTCTGCTTTATTGTACTCATCTTTATTTAATATTGCTTTTTCCTTGCATCCCTTTCATGTAATCACAGTTTACCTGAATGGCTACTTAACCACCACTTTGTCTACTGTGCTCTTACCTATGCAATGTGCACATGCAAGATTGCACACTATGGTTAGCAAAATGTAAAGGGACACTCTACCAATTCGTAATGTCAATTAAATTTTTTAATTATAGCAGACAGAGTTTGTCAAACAAAGTACTCAAGAATCCAAAATATGGAAAGGAGAGTGCTTTAGGGGGTAGGGCCAGATTTACTCGGTGGGACAAATTAGAGTGAGGCTGTAATCACAAAAAAATGCACCAATGGGGGTGGAAAGTTCTGTGGGTGGGCAGCTGCTGCTAAAAATGCACAAATTCATGAACACTATCCCGCATGTTCATTTCAGTAATGACTAGCACAGTCTCTTAAGAGTAGCATAAACAAGTACATCCAACAAGTGAGCAAGTAATCTACTGACCAAAATAATTCAGATTAAGGAGAGGCATCTGAAAGGCAATCGTGTATGTGTTGATATAAGAGCAAATGCTTCTGTTAGATATTGCAAGGGACAGAGTGGCGTTTTGGAGGTCAGGTAAATGTAATAGCCCAAGTGGAGCTCAGAGTTTATCTAAAGACAGAGTGCTTATATTACAAACAACTCCACTGAATAACACCTCAAATGCTATGTAACATGTCTTCCACAAGTTTTGAGTCTGAATGGAGAATTCCTACCGATAAATGTGTAATATGGATGAAGTAGATAACGTACCTTTCAAAAAACTGCACAGCAGTTTTTTTTGGTTTGTTTTTTTCTTTTTTCTTTTGTTTAGTTTTATTTTCATGGCTGATAATCAATCTTACCCATGTTGTCCAAAATGCTGTATGTTTTCTGCATGTATTCTTACATATTCCCTTAAAATTTTAATCTCTTATTTACTTTCCTCACTTCTTCCCTCTCTGTTTTTCAGTCTCTAATTCATTCATCTATTCTTCCCGACAGAAACTGCAGACAAGGTGTACAACTTGTATAATGGCTACACCAGCGGCAAAGAGCAGCAGATGGCCTACAATTTGCTGATGGAGATTCCTCCTCCACTGCTCTACAGAGTCCAGCATCACTACAATTCTCATTATGAAAAATTCGGAGACTTTGTCTGGCGTAGCGAGGATGAGCTAGGCCCCAGGTGAGAAGATTTGAATGTGAAACCAGAGCTTTTAACTGTGCAGACTTGAAAGATATTTCACATATTGTCATTTTTTTATAACTACCTGAGGATTTTTAGGTGTAACAGATGTTTTATTGTCTTGAAAAATAATCCTCATTATTTTTCCAGTCTGTCAGTAACCTCACCCCTCACACACACTCAATCAGGAGCACCATTGCACAATCACACACACATAGACTCCCAAACTGCTTCTACTGGAAAGCCAGTGGGCAAGGTCATCATAAAACCTTTGGGGTTACAGTTGCTCCTTACATCACCATGGTGATGCCAAAACAGTGTTTGACAGCCAAGCCAAACACTAAACGTGATATTCAGCTAAGACCCTGCTCAACTTCCAGCACCGTTTCCTCTTTTTCTCATAAAAAGCTCATCTGTGTCTGCACTGCACTGCACCGACATCCTTTCACCCATGACCCCGTTTAAAGGGTCACCCCTACTGATAGTTAGAACAGACAGTGCGACTGCATGGTGAAATGAAAACAGAAGCGTATAAACCAACAAAACAGAAAAAGAGGAAGTATAAACAAAATGTTTAAAATACGTAAAACAAAACATTAATTTATGTAAGTCTGAGAAGGCAGTTGGCCCAGCACTGATTTTAGCAACGTGATCTTAAGTTACAGCACATTGTTTTGGTTAATCCACCCCCACTGTCTGAAAGTACTCCTTTCAAGCCATAAATAATATAATAATTAAGGAATAACTTTGGTCTGATTATGCTTCTTTCTGATTGGTGAAGGGGGGTGGGAGGCACAGGTTAGCCACTGGGACTTAGAATAGGGATTGGAGTAGTTGGATAGTGTGTTTGTCTATGCGTGTTTGTGTGTGGGCAGCTGCGAGGGGGTGGAGGGCTGGAGTGAGTGGAGATTATTTACTGCCTGAAGTTGGCAGGGTTGAGCCTCGTTGTGGTAATTTACAAGCAGACTCTATTGGTGGTTCCTTTTAAAAGGTAACAGCATGGCCAAGTGAAACGTAAGCACAGTCAGCACTACTCCAGTAGCTGAGAATCCCAGGGCCCCCCCACATGTCCACCATTGTTACAGCACCTCATGTAATGGTTGTATTTGTACATTGTGTGCATGGTTAATGCTTTCTTTTACTCTTACTCTGAACGCAAACATCTTATAATGTTATGTAGTGTCCTCGGCTGGAATGCCCTGAAACTGCATTCTTAATCAGTGCTTAACAGTCTTTTAATGAAATTTATAAATGCAAGGCCAAATCTTAACTGAGGAGTTTCTCTTTTTCAACCTTTTTCATTTTCTGTTGTTTTGGTTTTTTTATGCCCTGAGTCACGTGCTTCCTAGTCAGCCTTAATAATGTGTTTGGTATTCTGTTGTTTCAGACGTAAGAATTTAGGGGAAATGAGAAAATGCCACCCCCACCACCACCACCCTTTCAGCAAATAAGTGAAAAGGATGTCTGTACTCCTTGCTTAACTAAAGACAGATGTTGATGCAGCAGACACTGCTTTTCAAAACAAAGTGAATTGTGTTTTTCTCTGTATGGACCTTTTTCATTTTAGCATATATATATATATATATACATATATATACATATGTATTGTAAAGTCTCTCTCTCTGTATATATATAGATATATAGATAAGTAGATATAAAGATCCTTTGTAATCTGAGCTGACCTGACATGGCATATGGTTCAGTCATGGCTTAAACGTCAGCTCCAGACTCTTAAGTTTGAGACAAAATTCTTTGTTTCACTCACTCTAGACAGCTGCCTCTGATGTATTGTTAAGCAGAACCAGCACCCAAGAACTCAAAATGTGCCATTGCATGTCTTGGTTTTGACCCAGACCAGCAGTCTCATCAGATGGATGGGAGAGACTCAGATGCAGTTCTTTGAGATCTGGTGACATTTGTGCAGACAATTCATATGTGGAGACACAGATAAAGGCACAATCCTGATTCTTTTTTTTCCTGTTTGAATTCATGTGTTAACTTTTTACCACTTTTCTTTTTAATCCATTAAAATTTGTCTTGTTAGGAACAAACTGGTATCTTTAAACCAGGGCATTTTGTGCCTGCTAGATGAATGTATTGCCTTTATAATCCCAATTCATTTTATAGATATTTTCATCAACAGCTGCTTATAATTTGTATGAATGGCTTTCTTTGATGCTCTATAAAAATCCTAGCCATAGAACAACAGAACAAGCATGTGCTGTTGCTCTGTTGGAGATGCATTTGGTAAGACATGGGTACAAAATGTTGTTCTGTGGTCTTTAAAATTACAACAGCATTACCACAATGACTTAAGAGAAGGTATTTTTTGTTACCTTTGTCTAATTTAGAGGCAAAAAATACAACTTGGAGAGACTCTAATAAGTAACCAAACATCTCCCATGATGTTACAGTACTACTTGATAGTTAAAGCCTTGCCACTTGCTTACCCAGTGAATACAACAGAGTCCAGGAGAGAGCCTATGAAACAACATGTTGCTGCAAATTACTGCTGTCAGTGTTTTTTTTACTGAATAAAGGTGGTAAAAGTGGTTTACACTGAGGTCATGACTTGAACTGAAGCATCATTATTACGATGAGAAAGATGGACATCAGCCAGACAAGCTTAGGTATTTATACATTAGATATATATTCCTCAGAAATATATAATGTATAGTACCTTGATTTTCTGTACAGCTTTAGTATATATTCATTATGAAATACATTTTTGAAATTGTTCAGTAATTCTGCTTGTGTCCATTGTTGCCTAAACTTCAAGATTATTCCTCTTGCTCTAAAATAATTTTTGCTCCAGTGATCTCATGTAATCTGCAGTTGTTTTGCGAACAGCAAACTTGAAAGAAAACATAATGATTTAAGTATAAAAGTCATATTTTTGTGATTTTATCTTCTTTAACAGAAAAGCCAACCTCATATTACGTAGGGTGGAGAAGATTAGCCTCTATTGCCGGTCCCTCCTGCGCAGCACCCACATCCAGAGCCGCACCGACACCATGGCATATGTCTACTGCCGGAGTGAAGAGGCACGACCTCCCACCAATATGTGGCATGGCTCTTTACATGACAGTCGCACTGCCTGCATGGAAAAGCTCATTTCTGTACAGCGTAACACATACAGCAGCACCAAACTCCGATGAGACAGGAGTTACGAAATGAGCAGTTCGTCTTTTGTTTTTTTCTTTTTTTGCAAAATTACATCACTGATTGATGTACCTCTTCAGTACACTCTGCAGCAGGTGCCTCTCACTCGACTGTTGCATTTTGCAAATCGATTGAGGCTGAAAGAAAAAAAAACACTCACAGGACTTCATTCACTGGACATTGTGTTAAAGCTACCGAAAAAAATATTTTTGTGTGGCCTACTTTTATTATGAGAAAGAAGATTATCCCAGAAAAAAAAATCCCAGAACTGACATATTTCTCCAGTGATGCCAGTGATTGCACATATCAATGAGAGACTGCAGAGTGAACATGTAAAATATTATTCAGACAAAAGAAAACTGGTTGACTTAAATACTTTGAATGTAAAATCATAGTTCCTTTTTGGTGCTTTGAAGCTTTCCTGGTACACTTAAAATAAAGAGAGGAAAAAAAGGAAATATCCATAGTATAACTTATTTGCCTTTACTACCTTCATTCGAAAGGAGAAACTGAACTGTGTTAAAGCCAAAATCACTTACTTGTTTTTTAAGTTCACATTAATTAAGAAGAATAACTACACTTTGCTTCAGGAATTTAAAATCGGTAAGTGAGAAAGCGTGTAGTTTGACTTACATGACCTTCGATTGATTCACTTGAAACAGCAAGGACTTGTGTGGTAACAGGATTGATATTTGCCTAGTGAAATTATTATGCAAGACGGAGTAGGTGGCATTCAGACATTATATCCAGACTTTTAAGTTAGCTTTAATTTTATTGCTGAAATGAATGAATCATTTTCTTGTATGACTTTCTCGAACTGCAGTACCTATAGCCATGTTATATTACTTAAGTAATATAAGACTATTAGTATTAGTATAAAGAATTCTGATACTGGGGCGGTGGATGAAATCGAATCTTATATCTAGACTTTTGCAAGTTCATGTAATGTGTTTGTAATCTAATGATAAGTTATTGCTTGTGACTGAAACACAACATGTCATTGTAGCATAAGTCCTGCAAATTGGAAATATATGAGACACATATAAGAGAAGCAGTAACAGACCTAAGATTATGTCAGATCTAAAGCTAAAACTGAAAATGTTAACTGGTTTTCAAAAGTTCTGCCCTCACAGCAGAATGTATAAATTTTTCAGATTTTTGTTTTTGCAGATAAATATAGCAAGCGTGATAATAAAGCAGTAGATCTGACCAACATTTTCCCAACAGTAGAAAACAGGACAATTACTGCTGACCCACATGTAAACATGAGGTACTGTACACTGAAATGTGAAGAATCAGTGATTGTAGGAATCACATGTGGTCTGTTTAATCTTCTTGTTTTTCAGTCCAATAACATATCTTCAAAGCCATGGATATTGTTTAACTGAAGATAAACAATGCCTTTTCAATATGTTCATCTCATGTTGTATGAATTGTAATAATAAATTATTATATTGTAAATTTTCAATTGTAAAAAACAATATGTGTATTATTATGTGGCTTTGATTGTCTTTTTCTGAAGAATGTGAAATATAAAAAAAACAACATGTAGAAAATGAGAGGATCTTTCTTTTTCCACTACAACAGACGTAATCATTTAGATTTAAACCTGGGTCTCAGACAGAACTGAACCACTTACTTAGTCATCGTGAGTCGCTAAAACCCACAACAAACATGTATTCCTAATTTTTTTGCCACATCTGCAAATAAAATGTTTTCCTTGTGTATTTGATTTTTTTTTTTTGTAATGCTTTCCCCATTTTCATTTTATTGGTAATTTCCCACCTGGTAGTTATTTTCCACCTGGTGTGCGATTGTACTGTTGTAATTAAAAATACTTTTGTTTGGAAGCGCATACTTTTCAGTTAACATCAGTTTCTGGTAACTAATGCAATCCATTAAAAAAAACAAAACAGAGAGAGACAAGGAGACTTTGATGTGTCTTTCCAACACAATAACGCTCACAAGGTTATTACTGTGAGTGATTGGATAATTGTCACAACTTTCAAACTTAAAAGCCTGTTGAGTACTTTCAGATTTGATACGCTCACACTTCCTTGTTTAATATTGCTCAGTTTTTCAGAAGAAAATGTGTTAACCCATATCTAAAACCTATAGTGTTTATGAAATCATTTTTTCTGTGGTAAGTATAACGTTTGTAGTTTTTTTTTTTTGTGTTAAAACATTCACAACTGATGACGGTTGTTGGAAAGTACTGCATCTTTTGAAATGTCTGCACCTACTCAACTTATCCATATGCATTTGCCTATGGGGTAATATTCTTCCACAGGTGGAAAATATTACCCATATCTGATATGAGACTTTACAGTGTTAGTTTATGTGTAGACCTGCAATTTTCTGCCCAAAATAAAGTATCTCAACATGTGTTTGAAGGATCACCATGAAATTGTACGTAATGGTCTCCAAAAATATTCAAAGCCAGTGACTAATGATCCACAGTATTTTTCCTCTAGATCATCCAAAAGCTTGATATTGGATGTTTTGAGTGTCGTATCTCAAGAACTATTTGAAGAATTACAAAGAATTTTCAAACATTTAAAAACCATCATCCATCATATGGGCACTGACATCACTCAGGATTCCTTGTTTTATGACCTGTTACCTACACAGCTAAAGCACCTTCCACTTATTTTATGTTTTGTGGTATTTTACAAAATTTAGCATGCTGACATGGTAAACCGAAGTAGTGATTATGACTGCTGCAGACACCATGGATAACTATTAATGTCTGCTATACTTGTTTCACATCCACTTGATGTCTACCTCAAGGACGTATGTATGTTTAGTGTGGTGTTGTATGATTTCTGCCAAACAAGTCCACCCAAACAATCGGAGTACGAGGCTGACATCCACAAATTGCCTGGTTTTCACCTGTGGATGATGGAATTTACATCACTTGGGTTCAAGCAGTTTTCCCTATAGTCAATTATGTGGGAAGCACGACCTGTTAAAATAATGTTAGATGTAACATTATGTAAAGTAAGGTCGCCAATGCTGGCAGGCTACTGAATCAGAAAAATTCTGCAAAAAAAAAAAGATAATCAGTTTATTCTAAGCATCTGTCTTTGCACGATTTTATTACATTGGAACAATAGCTTCAATAGTTTGAATTTACATTGTACTTCATTTCATCTAATTAATTAAAATTAGGTTGAAGGAGTAAGCAGTATTGATTATCAATATCCAGCATGTATCAACACACAGAAAATGTGGTGTTTTTATAGTTGTGGTTGTGCTAATTAAATGTGGCTCATATGACTAATTTGCCCGACTTGAAATGACACGGACCTCACAGGAGAGAAGCCCATGGTATGCAAACCACTACAATGAAGTTGCACAATATCGGAGCAATAACTGGATCACAATTAATTAGCATGAAAGGAAAATGAGGCGCTGATGAAAATGGCTGTAAGCAATTGTAGAATAGAGTGCAATCCTGTTATTTCTCAAGTTTTACCCAATTTGCTGCATGCTCTAGCAGAAAAATATTTACATTGAGTTGGAAAGGGGGAAATCAGTCACTGAACTACCAGCTATCCCCTATGAATTACACTAAATTATGTCATTAACTGAAGGTCTTCATGTGAGCTGCTGGGAAGCATTTTCTCTTTCCACCTCCCTCGACAAACTATTCCTTTACACTCAGATCCAGTTTCTTTCCAGTCATGCAACATTAATCGCACTTTAAAAATCAGTAGTTTGATGTTCATTCTCACAAACTGGGCCATTAGGCTCACTCAAGAGCCAAGAGCACCACTCACATTTCCATGCCAATGTATCAATGAAGGATGAAAGAATGAACAAGAATGAGTTCTATATGAAAAATCTTCCATTGTGTGCATTAAAGCTTAGGTCCTCTCCTATAAGCCTGGGACTCTGAGGATTCTGCGCAGTATGTTAATTGTTCCTAGGACTCCACTCTTCTGGATAGGCACCTCTATTTTGTGTCTGGAATCTGCTGGAGCCACACTTCCAGCTTTGGAGTCACAGTTCCTCATACTCCTATTACCACAGGGACCCCTTTAACCCTCTCAGGCCCAAATTAAGTTTTTGTTGCTAATGCACAACCAAGTTCTGCAGTGGTACTTCTGAGTAAAAAAAAACCTCATAAAATATGTATGTGGGGTAAACAGGTTGTTAGGTCTTAACTGTTGCAAATCTGCAACGTCTGCCTGGAGAGGGTTAAACTTTACCTTCCAAATCTGCTCCATTTGTTTCTTCCCCCAAGTGTTTTCCTAGGGGAGTCTCATGCTCCTTTCTGTTGTTGCTATCCGCTGGAATTGCCATATCTGTCCCTTGTCAACCACCATTTTCTGGTTTGTTGGCTAGAAGCTGCTTGTCTGCCAAAAACTGGGATGTCTCTGGGACGTTAGCCCTGTTGTTCTCAACACCTTCACTGGTGTCTCCCATATGCTGGATTAGAAGTGGATCGGATAATCTAAAGATGTACCGGTACACTTATATCCTGCTACTATGTGGTGGATAGTGAGGCCTGTAGTTGTGCTGCCATGGTCAGAGCCTGTGTGTTGTCCTTCATGTTAGCCTTTTCTAGTTACTGCCTGGATTTCTGGATGTCAGCCACTTCTTGCATCTATCCATGGCCAGTATTGGGTGTAATGCGTTACTAAGTAACGCGTTACTGTAATTAAATTACTTTTCCACTGAAAAAGTAGAGTAACTAATTACTGTTAATTTTTAGGTATTTTACTAACAATGTACTTGCGTTACATTGTAAAATAATTAAACTCGCTGAATATCATTGTTTCATTTCAATAATTTGTCTCTAAACGTAGAAGTAAACTCTGCCGCTTTAACATCGCTGTAGTGCAGGTGCACGTCATTTCGCGCCAGTTTGCTGCATAGTCGTATTCTAAAGCGGAAGATGTTGGACTCAGCTGAAGCCTGTGGCTGTTTTATGAAATGGACATATTCCCATCTCTTCACTTTTCTGAAACAAGCAGACAAGAATATTACAGTAATATGTAAGCTATGTCCTGGGGAGAAAAAACTATCGGCTGCTGTTAATAGCACGGGTAATCTACCGAAGCGCCTGACACGAGAGCATAGACGAACACTTCTGAGTGATCCTTGTTCATCATCCATGGATAACACCGCGGCAACTCCTGCTAAGCAGGCAAAACTTGATTTTACTTCAGCAGCACAGAAAGCATCTGAAGGTGAGCTTAAAAAAATGATTACAGGCTACATTGTGGAAGAGATGCTACCGCTGCGTACTGTAGAGTCTCCGTCTTTAAAACAATTATTTATTATTTAAAGAGTTTAATTGCTATTGTTTGCCCACTCAAGGTTTATAGGGATTTTAAGAAGTATTTAGTTAAATTACTTATTTAGTAATTAAGTTACTTTTCTGACACAGTAATTAGTAGGGGTGCAACAATACTCGTATCGATATTGAACCGTTCAATACAGTGCTTTCGGTTCGGTACGCATATGTATCGAACAATACAAAATTTTTAATTTATTTTATCAACTTTTCTTCTGACGATGCTGTCTGTGTTGAGCGCTCGGTGGATCTGCGCTCGACAGTGCAGCCTAGGCGGAGTAGTCGAACCCAGATTCACTGAGCGCAGTACAAGCTAGCGAGATAGAAGATAAGCTCTGTTGCAACATGGCAAATTGAACCTCCCCCACCCTCATTCAGATGTGGCGTTTGGAACTATTTTGGTTTTCATGTGACGTATGACCCTGAAGGTAAGCGCGTCATGGACAAAAGTAAAACAGTATGTTGGATGTGCCAGCAATGCTCAATTACATTGGAGGGAACTAGTGCGTTAGCGCAGTTAGCTCGTTAATGTGTTGGCCGTCCAGCCCCACGCACGGGGCGATCCGCGGTAGCTCGTTAATGGAGATTTGCCATGTTGTGGCGTTAACGTCATATCAGATTAATGCTGACAGCACTAGTGGGAACACAACGAATATGACTGCACATTTACGCCGACATCACCCTAGTGCAAAGACAAATGGAAGCAGACAAAAACAACAAGCACGCATGCTACAAACTTTACCCAAGTCATTTAGACAGCTGTTAGCACATGATTCTCCTTATGGGGACCTGATATGTTTAATATGCGGCTGAGAATATAGCCCAGAAGAAACGTATAGTATAGCTTTTATTTTAGAAAGAGCCATTTCTCTGTAATAAACTCTCTTTTCCAAAGATGAGTGATTTCTCGATCAGATAGATTTATTTTTTTTATTACTTTGTTGTTTCACCAACATTAAATTTAAAAACTGTACTTTTGAGTTAAAATATATATTTATAATTTTAATAAATGACAAATTAAAAAGGCATGAACATTTTTTTTTGTATCGAAAAAATATCGAACCGTGACACCAAAGTATCGAACCAAACCGTAAATTTTGTGTATCGTTGCACCCCTAGTAATTAGATAAGTATTTTAAATACAATATTGACTAAGTAATTAGTAATTAATTACTTTTTTAAAGTAACTTACCCAACACTGTCCATGACACAGTCCATGCAGGAACTTGGTCTTCCATCATAGTTCCTCCTCCTGTGGCCACCTTATTATGCAAGGTGGGTGACCAGTTAGAAATGAGGTATTAGTAGCTTTCGTTTTCCAGAGCCATTTTGCTGTGCCCACCAGATGCCAATTTTGAGTTGCTTTATTCTATTATCTGATATTATAGCACTGAGCTACCAGGGCCTTTGTGGTCAATGTGGACATGGTCTTCTGTCCATCCAATATTTACCATATGAGTAAATGGACTGGTTCTTATATAGCGCTATTCTACTCTGAGCACTCAAAGCACTTTACACAACTTGCCTCATTCAACTATTCGCACAAGCACTTTCTTCTATGGACTTTGTCCGTAATTGTTTTCTATCTGACATCCACATGCATTCATACTATGATGGATGTATCAGATAGCAAAGTGGGGATTGAACCAGCAACCCTCTGATTAGTAGATGACCTGGTCTACCACCTGAGCTACAGCCTCTCGCATTGGTTTGGCTGGCACAGTAGCACAGTATTAAGTTGAGAGGCATCCAAGTCAGTATGGCTTTGTTTATATGTCTCTCTGTCATGTTCCAAAGTAGGCTTGAGTTGCATTGGAGTCTAGCCTGGGGACCCTTACGGAGTGCAGTGTTTAGTGTGATTTAAACCCCATGAGGGCCCGCTGCTTCCAGCTGATGTTACCTATAGCGTAGACCTAGCAAGCTAATCTAGTAATGACCTGAAATTCCTTGAAATTTGGGGACAGCAAACAGCCTTTGGAAAGGTTTTATACTGAAGCCTGAATCTGTTCAAGCTTCTTACACACTGACAAAAGGAAGTTGCTTGCTACTTACAAGGCTGGACCCACATCTTTTTGTCTATGCAGCGTTGTCTGTCAATGATTAAAAAATATTGGAACTTTTTAAAAAAAACAGACCACAGACATCCAGCATTATGCTCACTTTAACCAGTGTTTTATTTCTACACAATAAATGACAGCAAAATGAACATGATACTCATCTTTATGACTCTTTTATGAAAATATAGCACATATCAGACATGTTTTGCAATGTACCAGAGCACCAAAAAATATATAATTGCAACTGTGACAACAGAGAGAACAATCGGCTGAAACATAAAAGTCCAGTCTGTTGTATATGTGCCTGAAAAGTGCATACTGTGTAAGAAAAAAAAGTGAGAGGAGGTCATCTGAGGGAGCAAGGGCCCACTGAGTTTGATGGCTACCTTTACAGTGTCGGTGAAATTCTCAGCAAACACAAAAGCATATGGATAAGACTCAGTAACATACAGTATGAAGTGAAGATAAATGACATTTTTGTTGGTTAGTGTCAGTCAACTCAGACAAATGTGAAAGGAACTTTTCAATACATAATAATGTTAAGTTTAATTATGAGGATGAATCTGAACAGACTGCTAAGAAATTGTTATGATATTATTCATCTAAAAAACAAATAATTTATGACACAATGGATAAATTCATGGTTAAGACAGCTGACAACAGTACTAGAATTAAGCCATTAGGAACAAATAAATGCAGACAAGTGGTGTAGTAAAGCATCACTTTTTTGTGTTGTTTTTTTTTTTTTTTTTTTTGCTTTTTGTTTAGTTTTTGGGTTTTTTTTGTTTGTTTTGTTTCTGTCTTGCAGGTGATACTTTGACACAATGCACAACATTTCACGGTTCATTTCATTGTATAATAGTTATGATAAAAATCAATCGGAGACCTACTCCCAAACAGTTAGTACATGGTTTGCAAATACAATCATCATATTATATTATTACTATTTACATCTTAAAATATATTTGTTGAGCAACTGAGTACGAAACATTGCAGTAATACCACTAGATACCCACATACTATGCAAATACACTTTTTTTGTAGGTCCAACTCAGAAAAAAAGGGCAATCCAACTTTTTTTTTTTTTTTAATTGATCTACTGAAGGTTTAGGAAACAGAGATAAGGGACCATTCTATAACAAGAGGCCGGTGAGAGGTACTTCATGTCTTACAACACGCATAGACAATTTCTTACGAGATGGCACACCAGTATTTTTCTCCACAAAGATTTGTGCAAAAACATTAGGTATTTAGACACACTTTCTCGCACTCTCCACTGCACTTTAAATGAGTTAGACACAACGTTTCCGACATTTTTTTTTTTAACATAACATAAAAAGCCAGGTGTTAAATGAAAAGCAAAAAACAAACAGTTGTTGATGGAGATGTGGAGAATTACTAAAGCCTTGCAAAAAATGTTGCCATAAACGTCATATTATGTGATAAGCATATGCTGTAGGTGAGGTGAACTGTTGTTGCTTGAGCCTAACTTCAAAAGACTCTGTAAGCTGGGCAAACATCCTCTCTAATTTTCACAGGGTAAGGTTGACCCTGCTCGCCCTAAACAGGCATGCCTGACAGTGACAGATGAGGCAGTGTGTTGAGGTGTGGGGAGGTAGAGGTAGCAAGGGGGTGGGAGGGGTGGTAGGAGTCCCAGAGAGATATGGTTGCCAACCCCAGGAGAAACTCTGACTCACTGGCCTCGGCGTGTTGCCAGTCAGGCTGGCCACCTCTGGCTTAGGGGCAGCCTCTGTGAGTACACATTTTCACACCTGGACAAATAGCAAGACAGGCCAGGAAAAGCAGTCCACCCGTTCCTACCTCTACCCCTACCCACCTTCTACTTTTCTGCCATCCAAGAACGCTCACCATCACCTGCCTACTGACCTCCAGTCCAATTTTCCCCCTTAATTTTCAAGCCCTTTCTTTGCCATTTGCCAGTGTTCTTCTGTCCTCAGCTGCCTGTTCCTTGTGCATTACAATGGTTTCTCAAAACATTACTTGTTACATTATTTGTAGTTGTACTCAGCCATTATATAGTTAAAACTCACTGCATGTGTGTGTGTGAATGTATTGCTTGTCTGCCTCTGTGTGTGTTTTACAAAAATTGAGAAACAAAGAAAACGAAATGTTTACATTCTATTTTTGACGGAAAAAAAATACACTGCACTCAGTAACATTTAAATATGGTGAATCATCACTGTTTGCAAGCAATATCCATCTACACATATTGAGCAACGAGAGAAGTTCCTTTCTGTGGTTGTTGGTCTAAATTGTACTGTTTATGTCTTATCAGTGCTTGACAGCATTGATCACAATATACTGTGACAACAGAGACAGAATGACAGTTTTGACTCGCGACCTATAATATGTTGGTTTATAGGAACAATGTAAAAAATAACTTACATGGACATTAAATATAACTTAAAAAAGTATAACACTCTCAATAAATAGTTCTACTATTTACACCATTGTTATGAGACTCAAAATGTCGCTAAAATACCAAAAATATAGAAGCAGCAAACATTACAAGCATGAGGTACAGCAAGGGATCGTGTGATGACTACAGTAGAGAGGTGACGTCCTCATCCAATGCACGACTGTATAATTTCTCTCATGACTATCGTGGTTAGCTATGGCTTATGGGTACCTTTTCAAATATAAACAAAATAATTTTTCAAGTTGACATTCAGTGACATTCTGCAGACTTTCTTGGTGATAACAATCACTTGTTTTGGTATCCAGATATCAGCTGATGATGCACGTAATGGCTGAGGAGGATATTTCTAAATGATTCTAAGTATGTGGAAGCAACAACAGATTACTCTTTTTTATAGAGTGAAGGAAAGGGTCCAATGACAGGTTTCAGATTCGTCCCAGCTGGAATGGCTTTCCAGTAACCTCAGTGGCAAATGATGAACCACAGTACTGCATATTACTAGTATGGTGTAGTGAATGTAGGTCAGTCTCCCCCCACTGGTGACAGTTTTATGTAAAGCAGCAGAATCTGGAGTACTAATATTACATATAATTTGATAATATAATATAAGACATTTTTACCAGGACTATATGGTATTCAATAAAGTGTTAAATGCAATCTTAAAAGATCACATAGCCTTTAGAATGACTTTACAAAGACTTTCAAGAGTCCCTGTTAACGGGAATTTCTTCATTTACACGCTTCTTCAACATCTCTTGGTTTCTCTGGCACAATGTTCACCTTCGGCCTTAGATAACATATTACACAAACACCAAGGAAACTAAAGATAAATAAAATTTTAATCTAACTAGATCTTAATTATATGATAACTATTTTTAAATGTGTACTGATGTGTATCCAGTTGTCTTGGATTTGGGGCTTCATTGGATTATGCATAAAGGGATATATGTTTCACAACGACAGCACCTCCATACTTCATTAATAAAATCAAATGCACCATATAGGTCAGATACAAGAAAGGAAAAAAACAAAACAACAGAATAGCAACACAAGGAGTCAAATAGCCAAATATCATACAGTTTGATTCAGGTCACCATTTTGACAATAGCAGCGTCTAAACATTTTTGAAATATTTACTTTTCCCCCCTTACATGACAGCTAGAAAGTGCAGTAACTGAGGTCAATAATAGAAACACTGATGTAATATGACATTTTCTTAAAATGAAATGCATGAAAAAGGACAAAAAACCCTCCTGTCCAAGAACATATAGCAATATTTACACAATATCTTGATTTCTTTTCCTTTATATTTGGTGGAAAATAATACCTTGACTTTTTTTATTATGTTCTGGTATTGACTTGTTTTATTGGTTCTATTGCGCTGACACTACAATTTAGGACCACGTATTTATGAGAATGATCTGGAATTCTATAGCAGCCTAATGTTTGTCACAGGGACTGTGCCACTGGCCCAAGTTTAATGAAATTAAATGTATATTCAAGCCATGAATATGATTTCAGCCAAATAGGAGCAGCAAACATTGGACCAATATGCTAAGCAGCCTTCATTATCAAATGTGCATGAGAATAAAACTTGTGTGTATGTGTCTGGATAGAAGAGTAATAAGATACCGTGCTATTGTAGCAGCCGTGTAGTCTGACAAAATCTAACACAATGGGGCCAGAAAACCCAAGATTCACAATACTGAGAAGAGCTGATCAGAACAAGCAAGTGCACTTTGTACTGAAGAGAATAGTTTCAAAAATTACTGAAAGACGACACAGCCAGAAAACGTAGGGAGCTTTGATTGTGTTGTGACTGCAAATGGCGTGTTGACATATACATCCAAATGTCATTTTCATGTACTACCTTGTTGCCTGCAGAGCTAGAATACTACGGCATCCAATAGTCCTGAGGGGGAGAGAAAGAGAACGTGTTTATATGATTGCGTACATAAGCAATGTGTTGTGGGGCAGATATGGTCTTCGACCTACGCTCTCTCTCACAGACTATATCCACCCCTTCAACTCGGTACTCCTGTGTGACTGTGCTGTGCAGTACTGTGTGCTCAAGGAAGCCACAGACTACAGGAAAGCACTTACTACATTCGGAGAAGGACTGGGATGTTTTTAATTTCAGTTTAAACAGTTTGAATCGGGGCTTGAGGTAACAAAGTTCTTATCAAGCGTCGCAAGGGATGAGTTGAAACTGAAACTAAAATCATGCGAGCCCAAAGTGAGGTGTTATCGATGACATTCCTTAAGTCGTGATCAATGTATGTTTTTTTTTTTTTTTTTTGGGGGGGGGGGGGGGGGGGGATTACTAGGTGAAAGACGCAAGGACAATTGAGGTTCTGGATTTCTTTTAAAGTTCTTAGTGCATTTTATATGTGGTGTTGTCAACATGTGTTCTAATGCAGTCTATGTTAATGTGAGATAAGGTATTATGAGCAAACATACAAGTGTGAATGAATGCTATAAAGAGGTACTTTAAGCAGCAAGGAAGACAAAGCTGTCTAACCCAGTTAAATGTTATTATGTGAAGATGGACAATAGTGAAAGCCCTAAAATGTTTTCACTATGCTTTTGGGATTTTGCTCTATACTTATGAAATCGTCTTCAGAAACTGTTTCTGTGGCTAGCTGTGGTTTGCGTGCGCCTTTATATTTTGGGTTTTTGTGAGTGTGTTGAATCTGCGACTTCCAAATTAACATGGCTCTCTTATTCCCCACCAAGATCAAAATAACCTAAAGCCTCTGATGTGCCAGTGAAGAAACACACTTTACTTATAGTGACACACAGATATAGAATATCTGACCAGCACCAACTTCTAGCCCCTCCAAAAAAAAGTTGAACAAGCTTTCAGAGTGTGTGAGGATTATTTTTAACATTTGTCTTAACTTCCTTCATATTTCCGAAACACAATCAATGCTATCCTTGACGTATGCATTTTGATATACCTTTGGTTCAATCACTTGATTGTAGAGTAAGGTCACTAAAATAGATACTAAAGCCAGCACAAAACTCAACAAAAGGCATGCTACCTAGGCTTGGTTATGTTGTTGTTGTTTTTGTTCTTTTTTTTTGTTTGTTTTGTTTTCTCATTTTTTTTTTCAAAAATGTCTGCTTCATGTAATTCATTTTATTTTGTGTTTTTTTTCTTGCTTTGCTTAATGTGTACTTTAATGGTTTAATGTATTGCAGGGGTTACTTTCCTTTAAGCTGAAAAATGAAGGTATTATGGAGTCCCATCTTCTTTTCTGTATCTTTCGGTTGTGGAGAGATGGAGGCATTTCAGCAGGTTGGGGTTGCAGTATGGATGGATGGAGAGGTATGCCTTTTAAGCAGCATGTGCAGGAAATCGAAGGCCAAGAAGAGGATGAAGGAGAGTCTGCCTCAGCCACTTTGGCTATGTGGTGTTGGGGAAAGGGTCCTAGGTTGTTGAACAAAGGGTCCTTGCTAAGGTTGGTCACCCCAGGGAGTGGACATGCTCATCCTTTCTGTTCTCTACAGCATTGGGATCCCGACAGGAACACTCATCTCGTAAGTCACAGGACATTGGGAATGGAATCACCTGCGTAAGAGAGAATGAGAAACTTAAATTCATATGTAATTGCCAACTTTAGAGCCCATCTATCCATTTTTAATGCTTATGAAGTTTTAAGCTCACAAACACAAACACATGCTCTTTATCCTCAAAACGGAAGTTGTCCAAATATTCTTAGTCAAAACCTGAACCCTACCTAATCACTATAGTAACACTTCTTCATAACCTCAATGTACAACACCAGCTCCAAGAGAGTTTGGACGATGTGTAAAAAAAACCCCAAAAACCCCCAAAATGGAATAATTTGCAAATCTCATAAAGCAATGTTTTATTTTCAATAGAAGATAGAAAACCATTGTACCATTTTCTGCAGGAACATTTTACAACTAATTAAGTTAAATGAGAGCATCCAGTAATGTGACTCCATATAAAAACAGCATCTTAGACAGGCAGAGGTTCTCAGAAATATAGAAGGGCAGTGGATCCCAAATCACACAAAACAAAACAAATATCAACTACAATGCATAATCCCAAAAAGTTGATTCTTTTCATCTGGACATAGCGTTTTTAGTGGAGAAATGTTTAATTGCTCATCTAAGTGACTTCTTCAGTCTCAGCTGACTGCAGGTTTCCCCAACCTTATAAACAGTACATTTGCACAATGACTGACACTAGCACCACTGACAAACAATGAGCTGTGAGGTTAGTTTCATAATCATAATATGTCCATTGTCATGACCGTTGATCACAACCACTGATCAAAGACGATTAGTAGCATTCACAGAGAGTTGGGCATCCCTAGCATCCAACATCAGCATGGAGGACAGGAAGCCACTCACATCACTTAGTAATGACCAGATGATGAGAATCAACTATTTGAAATGTCCATATGTGGAGGATTGAGCATGCATCAAGATACAATACATAATATTATCAAAAGAATATGGAGCACTATAGACAAAGCTGAAGATCTGGATATCTTTGGGACCTCAGGTTACACTACATTAAAAACTGGCATGATTCTGTTATCAGTGCATGATTTCAGGAACACTTCCAGAAAGTGTTTTTTGCTGTTCACAAATGCAGGCTAATGCTCTGTCATTCAAAGAAGAAGCCATATTATCATTTTAAATGAACCAAAGTTCAATGCTGCTCTTTGGTCACAGCAATCAAACTTGTATTTATTTACTGAAAACATGGATGCTGTATGCTCTGGACCATGAAGAAGAAAGGGACCATCCCACTTGATGTAACTGCTCAGTTCAAAAGCCTGCATTTCTTATGTTATGGGATACATAAGAGATGTGTAAACTGGCAGCTTGCACATCTGCAAAGATGCATCGATGCTGAATGCCACATACAAGTTTTAGAGCAATATATACTCCCATATGGATGACATGTTTTTTAATCAAGGCCTGTCAAACAACATGGCTTCATAGTAGAAATGTCCAGGTGCTGAACTGGCCTGCCTGCAGTCCAGATCTTTCACCAACTGAAAACATTTGGCAAACCATGAAACGAAAAATACAACAAAGAAGACCCAAGACTGTTTGAGCAGCTAGGATCCTCTATCAGACAAGAACTGGACAACATTCCTCTCCCAAATGTCCAGCAACTGGTTTCTATTTACATTTTACACAACATTCCAGCTTTTTGGAAATTGGGGTGGTAAAATATGAAAATAAGAAAAAAAAATGTCTGAGAGGGGTAGCACCATGAAACTAATGGACAATTACATCTAACAAGTCTTTTCATGCTAGACATTTGTAGTACTTTATGTAATGCCATCAAACAGTAGTGTCATTCTACTATGAGGTGACTTTAGGTATGTGTTTGGTCTTTTTTTCAACATTTTCTGCTCATCGAAGACTCATGATATTAACCATACTATCACAGCAACTGATCCCCTTGTTTTTTCTGATAGTCTTATTTCAAAGTGAAATCCTGCAGGTGAACACAGAACCGGAAGATCAGTGGACATTGCCTCTGGCTTTGACGTCACCAGATAACGATGGTAATGCGTCACTAGCACCAGCTGCTGCTGACTTGTCTGCCCACCTCTTGGGGGGCCTGCTTCAGCTGATTCGGTACACAAAATGTGTCCTTCATCTGCAGGCCAAACAAGAAACACGTGTGGTCCAAGCAGTGAAAGGCAGCCGAGGATGTCTGCATTTTGTCCTAGGCTTGCTATCAGTGTCACTTTTTTCACGTTAGAGCAGAGTGATACTTCATTTTTTGCACAATGAATTTCAGTATACACTGAAAATGTATAGAACCTGGTCAGTGCAACCAGCAGATTCTAACAGCACGTCTCAAGACAAAGACAGCTATTAGTGAAAGCTATCTGGCTACTAGAGGATGAGTTGTTTCCAGGGGAGGATCATTGTGCTATTAACTAAATACGGAGTGGCTGCTGTATAATTACTGAGACTACTGCTATGCCATCTTACAAATTACACCATGAGCTCATACTATCTAAAAATTTGAATTTCCCATTAACTAAAAGATGCTGTTAAAAACTTAATTTGATCTACAATCACACACTGATTGATTTCCTGTCTACAACTAAACAATTTTATCAGATCTTCAAGTTTCTGATAGTTTTCATTAGATTCAGTTTAACTTTAATGGCATTGTGTAGTGCAGAGGTCCAAAGCTTGCGAGAGTGAGGTAAAACTGGAAGAAAGGTGGCCTGCTGATAAGCAAACAGTCTCTAAGCTATTACAGCTTCAGCCACAAAGGCTTAAAGATCAGTCAACCAGCTTCCAGTGGCTAGGAAAAATATGTATCCTCTGATCGCTTGGAAAGTGGTTTTTGGAGGTTGCTGGCTATCTCCAGTGAGTCAAAAAGTGGGTGCTGCATCAAAAACACTCTGTAGAATTGATTTGGCTACTGCATCTTTTGAAATGTGTTGGTTGCAGTGGTAAGGAACAGCATTTACTTTGGAGTCAAGCATTCTAATGCGTAGCCTTTTTCCCTCATCCACACACAGCAACTTGTATTATACATCTACTATACACTTTTCCATAGTGGCCAGTAGTTTCCAGGGGTCAGTGACCCGCTTCAAGGCTTGCATGACTGAAACAAGGTGTGCTAGCCTTTTTTTTAAAATTTTGATTTCATAGTACTTTTCTAAAAAAAATTAGAAAAGCAAAATTTGAAATTGCTTTAGATTGCAGTTAAAAGAAAATGCTGACAACCAAAATGTTATACCTTCATTGGTTTTATGTAATGACATAAAATAGGGGCAATAATTTTAAGAATTGGGACTTTATTGACAGCGGGTCTGTGGGGGAGCATGCTAGTCACAGAGGAGCAGTGACGCAGGCTGTCCTTTGAAATAAGGTATAAAATAAGTTGTTTATGTGTGGAGGTGGTGTTCTTAATGTCAGGGCCAGGTGGGCAGTGCCCAGACTCTTCTGAGAAAATGAGGCCTACGTGTGATGACTTTACAAGCCCAAGGCCAGACACACTTCAAAAACAGCTGTCAAATGCATGACCAGAGTTTCCTTTGTAGCATTTTGAAGCCAAGAACATGGGGTTCCTCATTCCCGTACAACTCTTTCCTAGTTTAATTACAATAATTCTGAGTTTCACACTTCCACATTGTTTATTTTAGAGTGTCTCGCTTGCTGTGTCTTGCTTTATTATTCCCCTTCTCTTGCAGCACACTTTCTCAATACACTTCCCATTCCTTTATTTCTCCTTCAAGCGCAGTTCTGTTTATCTCTCAATCTAGAGAGTGATGGTGGGTGGCAAATTTGACATGGTTTTCTTTGACCTTGACCTCCAGGGTGGCTGCGCCAGCTGCCACATCTGGCCCTGACTTAAGGTTCTCTCAGGGTGGCTGGGAAATTAGACTGACTGACTGGCCTTGTGGGCCTGGGGGCCGTCGTGCTGCCCTATGTCCCTGGGCTAGAAAAGGCCTGTGCGAGGACACCCACTGACAGCAACATGAAAGCCCTTCAGAAGAAAGCAGACTTTGTCAGAGCCACATCCTTCAATTTCAGGAACAGGTCGAAATAACAGAGTTCCTATCGACATGTCTGTGTTTGCAGTTTGTGCGTTTAATCCAGCGCTTAAAGGAAAGAAGGTGGCTTTTTGGGCAAAGGGCTGGGGGAAAGGGAAATGGCTTAGCTAGAGATCTAGAGATACCAAACTGTTTATTACGTAAATTACATAAATACGATTATTAGAGGGAATTATAAGCAGCCATATATATTTTTATATGTCATTATAGATTAGAGTGTGTTAATACAGATGTTTTGCTTTCTTATTCAGTCTTTATCTAGAATTTAAGATATAAGCAAAACCTAACCAGTGGCATGTTCATGCTCCTACATTCATATATTACATTCACAGGTCTCAAGATTTCAAAGAATTGTTTGTCACAGCACCAAGAGCCCTAGTGTACTGAAAAACCTAAAAATGAATTACCAGTGAAATCTTACAAGTATATGAGTCTGAGATAACTGAGGCCATCAAGCAATTTAAATTAAAAGTCACAGACTGTAAAAAAAATATGCTATAAATACAAAATTGGAATGAGAGCGAGAGACAGAAAGAACTATGGGCAAAAATAAAGTTGTTACAGATTAGATATGGAAGGAAAAAGAGCCACTTAAGAACCAAAGAACACATAACTAACTTTTGGCAATTCAAATGCAAGCACTTGGCATCAGTTACCAGCCTAAACCCCTAAAACCTGTGGGGAGTGTGTCCTCCCGCTGTGTAACTACCTTTGCTCAGCTGTGTAGAAAAGCCCTGCTCTTTATATTCACATTATTATGCCCCTCTCTCTCTCATGCTTTTTTGCCCAGTCCACCTTCAGTCCTTGCTCCCCATACTCATACAAATAAATAGTAGGAATTAAAGGAAACTATGCCATTAAAATCTGAATTCTATCACAGTACACTGGCCTCCATGTGGAAAAGCAACAGCCACTTTTCATAAAAGATCATGTGTTAAAGATTGTGTGTTTCCAGGTGACTTACATAGACAGGATTTTTTTTTGTTTCAAAAGATGGATTGCAGCCATAGCGGTTAGTAGATATCAGACTGTCACTTGAACAAAAAGTATCAGTCATGACACATAGCAAATCATATGTTGAGCATACTTGTGCTAGACTGAGAGTGGTAAACAGCGGCGAGGGGCTGGGAAGGATCTCAGCGCTCACCCGAGACCCAAATCAGACAGAAAAACATACAGGCACATTCATAAAATGTTCTCAAAGAGAGGCCAACTATATCCAAGAAAGGAATTCCTTCCAAGATAGATGGTGGGGGGGGGGGGGGGGGGGGGGGGGGGGGGGGTGCTAAAAAGGGTCTTGTGCAGGGAACCCTCAGAAAGGCACACTCCATAACCCTTACTTCCTCTCCTCTCTGCCTGTCCAAATCCAGCCAACAGCTTGCAACTATTAAGGGGAGATCCTGTGGTGACCTTACGTGCAGCCAGTCCTTGCACCTTCAAAGCTCCTGGGGTTGAACAACACACAGCAAGTCATCCAGAACTCCTAATACACAAATCATTACCAAAACAAAGGGATATAGCAGTATTTTCTGGGAAGTGGAAGAAAAGTAAACGAGGTCCATTGCTTTTCAGTACATTTTCCCCTCTTTTTTTCCCCTTCCAGCTGTTATTCAGCTCTTATCGGGAATAAATTCTGAATGAACATGCAAAAAGAGAAAGCTCTGGAAAACTTAAGTAAAAATTACATAATTCCTTTAATATGATTTTGTTTGGTAAGAAAACAAAGTGCTCAGGAATGGAGGAAATTATTCATTCCAAACATTAAGATTTTTCATATTGAACTGTTGAATCAATTCACATTTTAAGAGGCATGGATTGTGATGCCGGAGAACACAATAATAAACAACAGCGGTAAAGAAGTCACTTTAAGCGGGTTTCATTAACTGGGGTGTACAGATGTTTTCATGAATTGTGTTGTATCTCTTCCATCATTGAACTGACATAAAAATGATAAACTACTGACATTACATGACCTTTTTGGATTTTGGTTGCAGAATAAAGAAGTGAGGGTGAATACTTATTGATTTATCTATTTATTATCCACAGACTTGCTGGACGGGCTCAAATCATAGAAAAGATATAAGATGATGAGTGCATGTTGGAAAACCATTTTGTTCTGTTACCAAAATAGAGAAGTAAATAGAAGTAATCAGGCAAACAAGATCTGTCTGTGGTTTTATGAAAATAAAGCGGCAGTAAGTTCAATGGCATACACTGGGAACAATAACAAGCAAGAGTAAAATTCCTACTGAATGACCAATGCATCGCCAGCAGTAACTGATGGTTTGTGTCTGTTCAGGTGCGTTTTGTTTGTGTGCGAATTAGATTAGGTGAGAGTGAGAAAAAAAAAGACAACCCAAGTGACTGAAAGTGGGAATGGGTGAAGGGAAGACTGCATGATAATGAGATAATGAATGAGGAATGCAGAGATGGGGGTGGGGCGTTGGGCTCCTATGGAATTTTCCATTAGTCTTTGAGAAGGCCTTTCCTGGTTCTCATTCTTCTGTAGGCTACTATCACGGCTCATATGTGCATTCACGCTCTCTACACTGCACCACCTTTACTCAGTTTATTCATACTAGTCAAAAAGGTATTTTAAAACAACCCTTCTCACCCTCAATGGTCACCATGTTAGCTACGTTAAGAAGCCAGCGGAAGAAAGATTCATTTTCAGCATCGAAGGTGATGACAAAAGCTAGCTAGCTAACACAAACAACATTAATGAACAATTATTTTGTGTACGGCGTTGACTGGCGTTTGGGTTTTGTTGTCTATGTAGAAAAAGTTTGTACTAGTTGTACTGCCAGAGCCACAACTAGCAAATATTTCCTAAATGCTGACGCTAATGTTAAAAAAAATGCTAACTGCATGACAGCATTTCTATTTAGTGCACAGCTTTCACTTCTTCTCTCACAATCATTTATCTGTTGGTTTTGCTTTATTTATGAAATTTAATTACAGTGCAATTACATGTAAAACTTTTATAATTCATTATCTGTGTAAATTAACCATGTAGCTGTCAGGACAGAGACAAAATGGCAGTTAGCTGGAGAGTGCAGTGGGGTAATGTTGGCATGTTATACGTCTGATAAAACTGTTGCTGTCTACATATACAGAAAATCACATTAAACAGAAATTCACATCAACACTTACATCCATAAATAGCGACATAGTTGTTGGAAGAGGGCTATTTAATGGCAAACCAACGTGTGCACTCAGTAACCTTGCTTTTACATAGGATATAACCAGAATACAACCAGCCGGGTCAAGGAGCCTACTGCAAAGAGACATCGGAGATATTGGAAAAAAAAATCAAAAAGTAATTTTTGTCCTAGTCAGTAAATCTAATGCACAGGTACTTAAAAAAAGAAATGCAATTTACACCTCACAAATAACCAAATTTAATTTAATGCGTGGAACTGTATTTTATTATAGCAGAGTAAATGTACTGTATCAAAGACAGACAAAAAAGGATTATGCTATTGTCTCTGATTAAGACAACTGTCGGTGAAAAAAATTTTCTAGCTAACAACAAGAAAAAAAATCACAGTGTCACAGAAACAAAACCTTTGTTGATGAAATATGTGTTTAGGCACATGTAAGCGAGCTGGAACAATGTCTTTATTTGAGGTCTGGATGGGAACATTGATTTCACTCTGAAGAGATAAAAACTGTCTGTCTTTGTCAGCTGGGAAAAGCATTAATCAGCAGGTCAGAGAAGCAGAATCTGTAATGAGTTACACATTTGTTTTTATTATATATAACATATTTTTTTATGAATCTCTGTCCTGGGTTACCCGCCATACATCTGTTTAATTTGGAGAAAATAAGCATCAGGTGCAAAACGCCCTGTAACTGACTTGTCTGAGTTGATCAAAAAGGAATGATTGTGAGAATATGAGATAAACAACTAAATCCAAATGTCTTATTAACGCAAGTACTAAAACAATAAATAGAGAGGAAATTTGGGCAGCGATATCAAAGTAACATATAAAGATTGTCAGGAAGGCTGTTAAAATGTAATAATTTAAAACTTGCATTCAGGTTAAATTGAGTTTCGTGAAAACAAGGTATGTTTATATTGGCCAAGACATTAAGCAACATGTGTTTGTGAGCAAAAAGCATCCATTAAGCAATGTGCTCGCAAGAAAAGGGATTAATGTCAAACATCTGTTTTTCCTTTGTTCCTATATCAATTTCACATATCAGCTTAATTCCTTAGTGTTTCCTTTTTCTTTCTCACCCACAGTAACCTTTCCTTGCCCCTCGCTCCTGGCAGCTGATAAATCAAATTACAACTGGTTATTTCAGAATATTTTTTTTTAAATGCCTTGAATAATTTGCAGGGGACCCACTAGTGGAAAACACCAGCCAGTTGTAGTTGCAGTCCATGCATAATGTCTTTAAGTAGAATTTGGACAAGCATTGTTCAGGTGTAAACCCAGGGGAACAGCCTAGAGTCATTAAGAAAAACGGATAAAACTTTCCAATTTCTTTGAAAATTAAGAATTATAGCAGATCGCGGTGAAGATCGCGGAGCTTATCTTCACCTCATTGTTATTTCTAGTATGATTATTAGTAATAATAGTATTCACTGGATGGTTTCACGCTTAATTTGTGTAGTTATTTCAGTAATAGTTTTGTACAAGTTTTGTGGATCACACTATTGACTTTCAGTATGCCGTTTCTTTGGCTTAGAAATACTATAGCATTAAGCCTTGCAAGATTCCTCCACAACAATTGAGGTTCTGGAAAGTAAAACCATACATTGCTCAACATTTTTGCTGATAAATATCATATTACTACTATTCTATCTATTACCAATATTTTGAAGTATTAGGAGGCAACAAAGTTATTTGGGGAAATGTTAGAAATGCTCTTTTCCCCTCAGTCTGGGCAGAGGCGTGTCCATATATGATTACCAGCAGCAGGTGGTCTGAGCCCCAGCAGGTCTGAGCCCCAGCAGGGGACGAAGAATCAAAATAAACAAACTGTAGATTACAAGCTGTGTGTAAACTTGCATGCCGTACTATTGAATACTAAGAATCACACATACTAAATGTACTTGAGACACACTTCCACTTTTTTTGTTGCAAGATGTTACAATAATATTTGTGTGTTCAAAATGAGCCAAATAAATATAAATGTATGATATTTCATCATTCAGGTCTGTAACATACAGCCAAAAACAACCAAAAACAATCAAGAATTTCCTTGACTGACCAAGTCAGCCATAAATCCCATTAAAAATTCATTCATAGTGATTTAAAACAACACTACAGGCAGAGTGACCCCGCAACAAAGAGCAGCTGAAGGTTGCTGTGGTGAATGGCCTGGAGAGCGTCACCAAGGAAGAAATAAAGTATCGGCAGATCTTTATCAGCTGTTACTGACTACGAGGGTGATTTCACAAAATGTTTGTCACGGTCCTGGGTTGGTTCGACCCAGCATTTTGAGTTTCTTATGTTTTGGTTTATTTTTGCATTATGGATTAGTTCTTATTCTCTGGTGATACTGTTTTGATTATAATTATATTCAGATTCTTTAGTTATCTGATGATGATGATGTTGATGATGATGATGATGATTATTTCTGGTTTAGGTTTTGTTATCTTGCCCTCATGTTTGGTTTAGGTTGCCTGTGCTTATTCTTCTCTGCCCGTATGTCCCTCTGTCTGTCCATGACGTCATTATGCCTGTTTACGAGTCTGTGTGTCTCTGTCTGTCGTGTGCTTCCTGTTTTATTTTGTAGTTCTGTGTCCTATGTCAGTGCGTTCAGCTTTGTGCTCTCCCTGTCTCGTCAGTGTAATCAGCGTCAGCCGTGTCTCCCAGCTGTTTCCTCTTCGCTCCGTTCGCCTCTTGTATTTAGTTGTTGCTGTGTCCCAATTTAGGGTCTGCACGCTTGAAGTACGCGCACTACGCGTACTACATACGGCGCGTTCTATAAGTACGAGAAGTACGGAAATGAGAGGCTTGTGAAATGGGACGGTCTAGCCCTTCGTTGCGCTGTTCAGGTTGCCTAGCAACCATGATACTAACCGCGAGAAACATTACATACAGCATTGTTTGACAAATGAAGGAGAAAAATGTTTTGTCATGACATCACTTTGATTAGTTGAGTATCTGAGGCTGATATATATATATATATATATATATATATGTATAGGCTTTAAAGCCAAGTTAACGCTGTAAGTACAAACATCACTAATGTCACACAACTTTGCCAACATGTGGCCAACAACAATGTTTTAATGTTCTTCGTTATTAAACATTCGCACATAATTAAGTGACGTCATGTTCAGTACTTACTTTTGACAGTTCACTCTTGGCCGCTCCCTTCTGCCGTATTTTGCGGCAAAATTATCCACACCCACCGCCGCGCTATGAATTGTGGGATATATGGGACCACGAAGCGTGCACCGGACCACGCTTGATATTTGGGGAAATCGACGGCGCATTTGGAGTATGCATTTGAAGTACATTTCGAATTGGGACAGCCGTCGTCGCGTGGCGGTGACGTAATCGCACTTGAAATGCGTACTTCAAGCGTGCAGACCCTGAATTGGGACACAGCAGTGTCTTCCCCTACTCGGTGTCGCGTCGTTAACGTCTGTTCACCCTCGCTTCCTCTGTGTGTTCCGTTTGCCAACCAGCCTACCTGCCTAGTTATTCTGTTCTTCCAGTTTAGTTAGTGTTTTTCTGTTCTGCTTCTTACCAGCAATAAAGCTGTGTGTTTTGAGTTACTTCCGCCTCAGTGAGTCCTGCAGTTTGGGTCCTCTCTTCCTGCCTGCCTACACACAGACATGACAATGTTTCTCTTTGCCTAATGTTTCTTTGTTCAATTTTTTTTTAAAACCTGTAAACCTCAGGGACTGTGTGTTAAAAAGTATATCTCTCTCGCATGCGTCTTCTTATATTGATATATACTGAGACTTTTTCTATAAAACTATTGCTCAAGTTTAATATAGAGTACGCTGTCAATATAGTTAAAGGTTTCTCTGAATCTGTTGATCTTGTGTTGTGCAGTACGTGGCTCTGTGGTTGACAGTTATAGAATGAGGAGATTACTTTTTCAATGAATGCAAAATGCAAAAATGTATTTCTGATGTTACTGAGTTTTGTAGGTTTGTCTGTCTTCTTGTTGACAAGACCATGCATAAACTTCCAAATTGATTTCTTGGTGAAGAAGTAGAGTATGGGCAAAGAAAAAAATGCTAAAACTAGTGCAGATGGGGATCGCTTTCTTTGAAGGTTTGAGATGGGGCATAGACATTTGTTTTGGCAGGGCATTGGCCCATGTAATTTGTGTGTATGTGTAATTGAAAGCAAGGTTACCCTGAAACCTAGTGAAATTTAATCAAATTTGGTGCATGCGGTGTATGAGCAACAGAAGCACCCATTAAATTTTGATACAAATTTAATTTCTTAAATTTAGAGTATAGAATATAAGCCTTTGTGGAGGACACTGCTTTTTGATTGTGCTTCAAGATTTCTTTAGCGTTCAGCTAGTCTAAACTATTTCTGGAACATAGACACAGATGTCAAAACCTTCAAAAGCATTTCAGTTTTAAACTGTAGATGTGTTGCTCCATCCAAACATAACATTAGACCATGCTACCCTTTGATGTATAACTTCTAACTCTCAAAAAATAAGGCCTGTTCTCCTGATAGGATCCATCAACAAAAGTGCGTTATGCAAGTTCTGCCCAAAGGGTCAGAAGATTTTGCAATTTGATAACAATTCATCAACTCTCTGCTGCATTTGGAATACAATAGCTTAGATTTGATAGTTAACTTATAAAAGAAAGAACTCAAAGACTCAAATTTTGAATCGCATTCTGATAGAAGCCAATAGCACATAAATAGAAGAAGGAAATTGAATAATTTGTATTTTAAGATAGATTCATAGTGATTTAATAGATAGATGCTAAAGATGAAGATGAAGTTGCTAACTAACAACCTTACTAAATATATATATATGTATCCCAAAAACATGAAATTGGGATACGACAAAGCTGTCCACTAAGACACAGTGACATATCCAGTGATAGACATCAATTTCAATATAACTTTAGCCAGAAATACAGATGAATATGCCAGGAGTACAACCAAAGTCTTTCACCAGATTCAGAGAAACAGGCCAGGCCAGGAAAGCAGATGCTGCAGCCCAGAAGCTAAACTACACATCTATCTATAATTCTTGCCAATAGCTGGCAGGGATGAGACGGGCAAAGTACCACTCAGAATTTAGGGAGTTAATACCACAGAAATCATCATTTTTAAAAAAAAATGCAATGCTGAATTTTAAAAATAGAAAACAAAATTCTTGAAAGATTAAACAAATGCATAAATAAAAGGAGAGTTCTCTTTTATTATCAGAATGAGTTAGTAAAGTAAGATGTACTCATCAAATAACTACAGCCTTTACTTAAAATAGTCTAAAAATACTAAAAATAAAGTAAAATTACTACCCAAATTTCACATAATTGTGTGAACACACTATACAAAATAACAGATTAAGTAACAAAATACCACAGCAAGTGGTATTTTGCGAGGACTATTGATGAAGTCTAAAACCTCCCACTCTCTTGAATTCAGGGTCTGTAATCTGTCTACCAGTGCACACAAGACAATGGAAGGAAGAAATTGTTTAGAGATCATCCAAAAGTTGAAATACTATAGCTTTCAGCAGAACACTGTGATTCATTACGGTACACTGAAAATAGGATTTTCACAAGTATCAAAGCTTATTAAAGATATCATGCAACGTCCACTGAATGCATAACAGTGGAGTAAAATGATAAAAACATGCAGGAGGTGGGATTTTTCCCTAAAGTACCACAAGTACCACTGATTAGTGGGACTAGACCCAGCAAAGGTTTTTGGGGTTTTTTTTGTTTTGTTTTGTTTTTTTTTTTTTGTTTTTGTTTTGGGTTTTTTTTTTTTTTTTTTTTTTTGGGGGGGGGGGGTCTCATTTCCAGGTACATAAATGCCACTAACCTTTTTAGTCTTGACAGTCGATTGGCAGCAGTCTCCTCCATCGTAGTTACAGAAGGCTCTGTTGTTTACTGAGTCACAGTAGTTGTCTCCCATGAATGGCTATACCAAAGAGAAAGAGCCAAGCAATTAGGCAAAGACACTGAGCTCAGAACATCCTGCCTTGTTAATTGCTGCCACAACTCTCAGAGTCTTTTGCTGTAGTTTTCTCTTGAGCATTTTGGGGCTTTTAGAAGCCTCTGGATAAATTTGCGGATAAATCTGATACATTACATTTTCCTCATTCTTCAATGTGACTCTTTAAGCCCTTAGTCGCCCAGACCCGTAAATCAAACTGAGGACACCATAAACTATTCACTGCACAAAATGCTCCAGTAATTTGATTTATTGGGTTGGCCCCACCCTCTCCGCTTGGGTTACCAATCAGGTTATCCAATTGGCCAAAATGAGTGGATGATATCATTCTTCCATGAAGTAAGGTGGAATTCCTTGAGATGTTGCATTCACTTGTGAATGCCCCATTAATGGAGGGAAAAACATAGCATAATGACACAGTCATGTGTGTAAATTATTTCAGGAGGCATTACACCAGATTATAGCTAGTTAATAGCGCTTCAATGGACCTTATATATAAGTCTGATAAGAGACACCTGTATATCAGCAACATGTTTAAATGACTTTTGAGTGCCTAATGTTTTCTGTCCCTGTGCAGAGTTGTTAATAACAGCAATATGTCCCAGAAGGAAGAAAGCTCATTATGGACTTGCTTGGTTTTCTTTCTTCAACTATTGTCTGAGGATTTTACTTATAACTCATCTACACTGACGTAAAAAAGGAAGTTTTCACAGGACTCTTTCCAGTTCTGTGAAACTCTAACTATACCACATAATTTAGTAACATATATATCCACCTTTATCACCTTTACCATTATTACTTGAAGTAATAATTTTTCAATATGACTTTATCACACTTTTTTAGACTTGTGAAGGAAATGTGGCTCACTCTTCTTTACCGAACTATGTTAGTTAATCAACATTTGCAGATATTTGGTTGTATACAGCCCTCTTAAGTTCCCATCACAGCATTCCAATCAGGATGTCTGGACTTGAGCTGGACTATTGTAACACCTTGATTTTTACTTTTTTCAGCCATTCTGTGGTAGATTTGCTACTATTCTTGGGATCATTGTCCTGTTGAATGACCCAGTCTTGGGAAAGGTTTTGGTGTTTCACAGGCCTCACATTTTATTCTAGAATCCTTTGCTATGGAGAGAAGTTTACGGTCAACTTAGTGACCGTCCAGGTCCTGTGTCTATAAAACAAGCCCAAATCACCACCCCTAAGCTGTTCCATATTCGCCCAGGAACCCTTCCAAACAAGCCACACTTGTTCAGGCTTTTTTCTAATTCTACTGTTATGAATTTTAACATTCTGACCTTGGGATGAATTTGCTTGGCTGTCCAGTTATAAGTAGATTGCAGCATTGTGTTAAAGCTCCAGTCTCACTTGTTGATGAGTAATTAATCAAGTGCATTTGATCAGCAGCACCTGATTGCTACATACCCTCTTAATTCTTAATAAGCATTCAGGGTGGACTAAGTACAGAAGGTAGTACAGAAAGCTTTAAACACCACATATCCTGTGTTTGAGTCAAGAAAGTAGGTATGAAAATTACATTTTTGTATGCCTTACCTCACATCCTTTGATGCAGTGGAGGAATTCTGGGTGTGGATACCATTTCAGCCCCATTGTACAGATAATATTCTGTAAGATAAACCAACATTTGTGGGCTGAAACAAAGAAATACTGACGCTTGAAAAGTTGCTCTGTACAATTTATTTCCTGCCAGGAGTTTGTCCTTTTTTCCCAGATTTCAGGCCACATAATCCCTAACCGTACTAAACTCAATGGGCACATTTAAGCTGTGCACGGACACACCACTAAGACAGGGAAACATAGACGTTATCAAAAGAGCTCATGTGCTACTCATAGAAGCTTTTTTGTGAAGCCTCCTTTGCTTTACACTGAAGCAGAGTAAATTGATTTTTAAAAGACATAACTTAAAAAAAAATATTTTTTATAACTTAGTCATACCCCCAGGAGGACAAGGAACTGGAAGCATGAGAAAGACAGAAGCACAGAGGTAAGAGGACCATGTTATCTAATATCTTTGTAGAATGTGTGGAATCCCATTCTGTTCTCCTGCTGTGTTTCTCTTTGAAATGCAGCAGAAAACATTTATGCTCAGGGCAGGTGGACAGCAATGTGTTCACTGAATGTACAGCTATATGTGCTAATGCACCCTTCTAAGCATACACTGTACAAGAATATAAGGGTGTAAATAGTTACATGACGATGAAAGGGCATTTTTAATTTCACGACTGTGACCTCATAAAGTCTGTGTCCCATGTTGGGAATTTGTACGTGAACAGGCAAACAGAGGCTTTGCTTATAGGATATGTAAATCGAGCTTATATAGTACTGCCCATGACCAAAAGCGCCATTTGCAGCAAAACCCCGCTGACCTCAGCTGGTCCATTTTTCAGATCCATTGTGCCCCAATATCTCACAAAGTTGACATTCTTTTCTTTTGTTGCTGCAAACTAAGGTATTTTTCATTACAGTCATGTCAGCAAATCAATGCAAAAAGAAAGATACAGGCTTCAAGGTGGAGAGAATCAACAACATAGCATCTGAGGGCAACTGAGAGCTGTGAGAGTGATTCTTCTACTACTGTGATATAGTACTGCATAGCTGAGTCCAGACATGCCTGCTGTGTGTGTGTATGCCTGTGTGTCTACAGGGAAGGGCTCTAATGGTCACTATATATGGTGGAATACTGAGAACATTATTTTATATTACAGGTGAAACTTTTTGCAAATGCTGTACTTTTTCTTTCTCTCCTTCTTGTGCGCTACAGTGATGATGTCATCTAGAAACTCTCCCCTTCTCTCTCATTCTCTCTCTCTCTCCTCTCACTGCAATGTCGTAAATCATGATAATCCATGATTGTAGCCTGGCCTCACCCCTCACTACGTATGGGATCCTCACCCTCTGAAGCCTCCCCAGGGGACTGATACCACATAAAAATAGATCCCTATCTCAGCACCACCACAGAAGAGGTCATGTCATATAGAAAATGACTAATTCTGCAGCAAGCCCGACAGGGTAATTTTGCTGATAAAGGGGGAGGAGGGTGCTGAGGGCACAGAGTAGTCATAGATAGAGAGACAGGGAAAAGAAAGAGGGAAGGTGGAGATAAAGAAGGAGGAGAGAATTCTAAGTGGGTCACACTAAGAACCAAAATACAACTAGTTTAAAGGCAATAAATCAACATCACTTACTAAGGTGGGCAACGCTGATTTCCAGCTCAGCAAAGTAGAACTAGAAAGTGGGGACATTAATTCTCTTGTAGATGGTGCATGAAGAATTCCACCCTCTAGGGATAGTTTGCCAATTCCTATTTACAGCATTCCTGGTGTTATTACAACTGTTAGCCTTCATCATGACTATTATTATTTTTCACTTCCCACTACTGCAGTATCCTTCTGTTCTGTTTTGTTAATACCCTTTCTGTCTTGTATTTCTGTGTTTTTGCATCCTTATCTCTTGGGTGGTCATTCAGTTTTATTTATCTTTTTTCTGATACTAGAATTAACTGAGTAGGAATAAGGTTCACCATTAATGTCACTAATGTCAGTAATAGCACTATGACAATTATGTGATCGCAAATCTAACATGCTACCATTGGGAACATCTTGCCACACGAGTGGCAGACCATTTTTATAGGGTGGCCAGACTAGGACCATTAGTCATTAGGAGGAATATAAACTGATTTCTTATCATTTACGATCACCCCTGGCCATTCCTGTGCCATAAGGCAAATTTCTGTTTGCCCTTTTAGATGTTACGGTAGCTGCTTATGACTGCGTGTATATGTTTGGGATGAGACTGTGTGCTCGCATTAATTATGATATATCAACACAGGATGAGCTGACAGAAGGAGGGACAAAACAAAACATTACACTTGCTTAGACTTATGGTCATTACCTTGAAAGCTTTACCTCTTCTAACCTCTTATCCTCAACACACTTTCCTACTCTTTAACAGTCATCCTACCAACATCACTTCTCTGACTTCTCTTACACTATCAGATGGACCCAACAGCATAACCTCAGGTTTGAAATTACCCCTGAGCACAAATCATATCAATTACACAAATCCATAAAAGCAGATCATTTCGTGTCCACATGGCCTAACCCACCCCTCCCCCGGCATCCACTACTAAAATCTGCTGACTCAGTGTGACTCTGAAACAGAAACAAAAGTTGTTGTCGGAGAAAAAAAAAAGAGAAAAATAAAATGTACCCTTTCGGTCAGGCGCGGCTTCTCTAGTTTCAAAACACGATGCTATTTAATAAGACCTGTCTCTTGTCCTACAGCTAAAAGGGCATTAAGCTGACAAAGGTACTTAAGGCAGATTCAACATTTGTGGCATTGATACATTTTGAGAGTAAAATTAGAATTTAGACAACACACAGAGTCCAGCTGTACCTCTACACAGCTCCTGACCTCAACCATAATCTTCATGAATATCTCAAATGACACCATAGTTGTGTCAGAGAGCCCCAAAAGAGACAAAATGTACGGTCCTGTGCTATGTGACCTTCTCCACCACAGCCTCCTACCTCTGTGTTTTGCTATCTGCCAAAAAAAGAACACTTTATTATTTAAGTAACTGTAAGGTATATCTAAATTAGGCCAATTACCAGTGAGCTTCAGTGTCTTTAACAGTGATGAACCTGAATGAATAAGGTTGGTCACAGTGGCAGTGAGGGTGCCTCACAACAATTCTTCAGCAAGACAAATACACTGGAATTTAGAAAAAAATATTTACACCTTGGGAATAAAGTTCTTGTACCTCATTATCTCTCCACTATATCTACTACTATATCATCTTGAAGACTGAATTGAAAGTGGGCAGCAGGAGGTTTTCATACTTGTTGTCAAGAATAAATTTTAAAAGGTTGCTATGCCTCTAATCCAAATATTTGTATGGCATTGGGCTGGCATTTTGCATTGCAAGCGATGGAGTCAGGATCAAGGAACTATATGTGAAATTCCAAGGAGAAGAGTTGTGCTTCACAGAACTTTGTGAAGTGCGTCTCTCAGAGCTGTGAGGCGCACACAAACACATGCAAACTTACCTTCAACTTGGGCGGATTTCTCCAGTGCTCCTTCATTACTTTTTTTACGGTCATATTGTGAGGGAGGATCACAACATCGTTGTTCCCCTCTCTACATGTCAGCTCACACTCCTCACCTGTGTTTGTTTGTGTGACAGAAAGACAGACAAAGAGACAGAGAGAATTACACTAATGAAAGATCAACACCGGGAATGCCGAGATTTATTTTCCTCGTCATTGCCAAAACATTGTGAGACTATGTCACAATGGTTTGGCAATGTGTGAAAGATGAACCTAGTATAAAAAAAGCATTAAGTAACAGTAGATTCGTGCATACAGACCTATGCCGTGTCCTCGTTTGCATGAGTATTGCAGGCTATAATGGAGGTTTTGAGGTAAAGAACACTGGCCTTGGCTGTGTGGGCACAGGCGGAACGACCCTGTCCAATTTCCATCTTTTCGACAGCGGATCTCATTGGACCCTGCGCCCTGAAAATAACACATATATTGACAGACAAATAATTATACACATACAGACATACACACAGGTGCACAAACACTACTAGGCCAAGGACACTGAGATGCCATGCCACTGCACAGGGAAATACAATCCAATTTTTAGTAGGCATCCAACCCACAACTTCGAAGAGGCAGAACAGATTAAAAGGTGTATACATTTCAAAAGCCTGTGGCAGCAGGGCTGTTCTGGAAATCAATAGCAATCTAATTAGCATGGCGTCAAATTGAGTAGGGCTAAGGGAGACAGGGAGAAAAGCAGGCAGGGCAGAGTAAGACGTAACAGAAAAAAACAGCAAGGATAAAGGCTGTATCTTATTTTTCAGTCATTAATTCGTTAATTTAGTACGTTATCATTGGTCATTAGTAATTATGTATGATATTACACAAAAGTATATTAATAACAATTTGTCTGTAGTGATTTCCAAACAAACAACATTACCAGTAATCCTGGAGAATCAGCCTGGTGGTACAAATTGTTTTAAATGCACTATATTTATCTGTGATTATATTATTTATTACTAAGTTATGCAGAACAAACAAAACAAAAAAGAACTGTGAGGGTGCAAAGAAGAGAAAAAAAAGAGAAGACAAGGACACTGGCAAAGCAAGAATAGACAGAGAGGAAAGAGATGGACAGACCTGCTTGCAAGTAGGGTGCAGCAGCCTCACCGTATGGGCAGAGCGTCCTGTGCCGGCGGTAGCAGTATTACCAGCAGGGTCAGAGCAGTTTAGAGTGCAGGTACTGTCAAAACGAAACCCATTGGTACAGTTATAGGAACCATGGAAGATCGGAGGTGGAGGATCACAAGTCACGGGCTCGCAAGATCCCTCGAGCCAGGTGCCGTCTTCTGTGCACTGGCGTTTGAATGCACGCCTAAAAGGAAAAGAGAGATGATGAATTGAATCACGTGCAGATCCTAATTTCATGTGGGAACAAAGTTTCAACGTTTTCAAAGTAGCAAAAAATGAACAAAAAAAAATTCAGTTTATTTCTTTACCGCTTGGGTTTATTGGTAACATGGTAGCCTGGCCTGCACTTGTACTTGCAGAGTGTGCCAACTTTTAAGTCTGACTGCTGGCAACGTTTTGTCTGCAGCACAGCATTGGGTACAAGAGGAGGGGCTGGGCAACGAAGCTCACATAGAGCCTCTGGGAAGGACCATAGACCATCCTCGAGGCAGGTAAGCGTGTTGTTTGTACCTAGAGAAAAAAAAGAGGAAAGGATAAATGGAAAAGCATACAGGTCAGTGAATCAGTAAAATTAGGTCAGATCGGTTAGATGCAGTCGACTTCAAAACTATGAGTTGTAGTGCAAAGCCAAATTTGAGGTTGTTTGAAAAAACGTGGTCTTAGTTTAAGGGTCTTTTCTGTGTTGCTTGGCAATCAGTGGGAAGAAACCTCTCAAATTATTAGCAAGAACATCCCCTCTTGTCCCTGTGGGCGCTCTATCCTGCAAGCTCGGGTGCTCTACCAGAGTCCTGGGAGCTTGAGGGTCCTGCACAGTATCTCTGCTGTTCCTAGGACTGCACATCTCGAATGCTGTTTTTGGGATCTGCTGGAGCCACTCGCCTAGCTTGGGGGCCACAGCACCGAGTGCTCCGATTACCACTGGGACCACTGTTACCTCCCCACTCCATATCTTCTCGAGTTCTTTTCCCTTGAAACTTCTCCAGCTTCTCATGTTCCTTCTTCCTTATATTTCTGTTACTTGGTTACTTGTTACTTTATTCATCATTCATCTATCTCTACCGCTGTCTTCCTCTGCTTGTCCACCACTACTATGTCCAGGTGATTATCTATCACCAGTTTGTCTGTCTGTCTAGACCCCAGCCTCTGTGGATCTTGTGCTCAGAGCTTGTTCCTGTGCTGCCATGATTAGTGCCTCTGTGCTATCTTTCAGTCCAGCTTTGTCCAGCCACTGGTAGGACTTCTGGATGTCAGCCATTTCCTCTGTCTGTCAGTGATGCATACCATGCAGGGTTCTTTTGCTAGCTCTGGCCATCATCCTTGGTTGTGGTCATCTTCCTATGTACTCATGGATGTTTGTTGTCACATCCTGGACAGTGGTTCTGACACTCCCCAAATCTTCCTTACATTTAGTGTTATGTCTTGGGGTGCTGGATTTGGGGTGAAACGCTCCATGCATGGTGAGGAGCTTCCTTGTCTTGATATTAGTGGCCTCTATCTCCTCCTTTGGTCAGCTTATTATCCCAGCAGAGAACCTGATAACCTGCAGGGTGTAGCTGTTGATAAAACGCATCTTGTTCTTCCAGTTCAACTGACTTCTCAGGATTTGCCTGACCTTTTGCAGGTATTTGGTGGTTGCAGTTTCTCAGGTGCCTCTTTGTGGTTTTCATTCGCCTGTGGGATTCCCAGGTACTTGTAGCCATCCTTAATGTCTGCAATGTTCCCTTCTGGTAGTGCAATTCTCTCAGTTCTGACTACTTTTCCTCTCTTTGTTACCATCCGACTACATTTATCTAGTCCAAATGACATTCCAATGATGTTGCTGTAGATCCTGGTGGTGTGGATCAGTGAACAATGTCTCAGGTTCCTTTTGATTCTGTATAGATCTAGGCATTCAGGATCCATGTGTGGGGCATCTGGTTGGACCGCCCTTGACCTTCAGAACTGCTTTAATTCTTCATGGGATAGATTAAACGAAGTGCCAGAAAAATTCTTCAGAGATTCTTCTCATTGTCATCTTCTAGAAACCAGTTTGAGATCATTTTGTGATACGGTGCTAATTTTCAAAAGGCAATGTCAAATACTGGAAGCAGCTGACAGAAGATGATTACACTGTCATGATAAAGGGATGGACATTATCAACAACAATACTCAGGTAGGCTTTGGTTAGTACTAAGGCTCCCAAAGTGTGACAAGAAAATAGCCTCACACCATTCCATGACTGATACAAGACAGGATGGATCCATGCTTTTATCTGGTTTACACCAGATTCTGAACCTACCATCTGAGTATCACATCAGAAATCCTGACTCATTAGAGCAGGGAATGTTTCTTCAAGTGTTTTATTGTCTAATTTTGTTCAGCCCGTGTGAATCATAGCCTCAGTTTCCCGTTCTTAGCTGACAGAAGTGACACTTGGTGCAGTCTTCTGCTGCTGTAGCCCATTTGCTTCATGGTTACTGTTGCTTTTCTATCAGCTAAAATCAGCCTAGCCATTCTTTTTTATTTCTGACCTCTGGCAACATCGCTTTTGTGCCTGGAGAACAGCTGCTATCTGGATATTTTCTGTTTTTTGGTCCATTCTCTGCAAACCATGTTCAAAATCACTGATTAGATAATAGCATTAGCAAACACAACAAGTGTACCTAATAAAGTGACCAGGGGGTGTATATATTTATTGGAAAAGATCTCTGAAGGGTACCCTGTAAATATGAATCTGAACATGGATATGTCAGTGCTCCACTAGGCAACTCACCCATTAGCTGGGCAGGTTCTCGACACTGAAAGGTGCTCTTTTTGCCATAGGTGGTGCCCTCTGGAAAGTTGAAAATGGCAGGATGAACATGATACTTGTCTGGTAAACCACAGTCCACAGGCTCGCATGATACCTGTTTGTTCCACTTCCCATTTGCACAAGTTATTGTCACTGAAGTCTCTGACTGGAAAACAAGACAAGATATAACACAAAGTAAATAACAAATAAAGAAATATAAGTTTTACAACATAGTCTACATAGATATATAATAATATTCATTGATGCAAGCTTTAATTTGCATATTGCTGCGACAGACTGATGTATGATGTAGTGCACTTGTCCTATAAATGTTTACCTCACAAAAAAATGACTACAGCAATTCTGCAATCATTTCAACAAGTTCCTAATCAGCGTGTAACCTAACAAAGCCTGATCAGGCTTAGCTTACTGTATGTCAGTAAGCCTCACAGGCCACTCAGCAGCTCAAGTAACTGCTGATAGCATTTGTAAGGTCAAGTCATGTACTTCAGACAACTGATATCCAGCAACTGCACAATCAGCCCTAACCCTAAACAGATTGACTTCAGTGGAAGTGTGACAGCTGAGAAACACACACAGATACATGCACGCACATAAAGTCTTCTACAAATAGAAGGCAAACCCCTGTGGGTTTAGTCTACATCCATGATTCATCCTCTTTCTGAATTTATGTGTAGTCACAAAACATAAGAAAGTCGTTATTATATTTAGGTAAGAGATAAACAATATGCTGGAAATAGTACAAAATCAAAGGGGGAAAAAAGTAGAAAGGTTACTTCATATTTACTGAGTTTGTAATTTCATAAACAAATAGGAACAAGTGGCTTTCCGTTGCTCCCTTCTGAAAATCAAGGCAGCCTCTCCAACTTTTGAAAGACTACAGAGGGCATCCTGTGTGACTGGGCCTTTACATGTTGTTGGAATGTGGTAGGAAACTAGAGAACCAAGAGGAAATCCACACATGGGGAGAACATGCAAAATCCACAAGAAACAGACTCAAACAAGAGCAAACCCAGCAGTGGCAGCAAAGCTCCACTATTTCATACAGAGGTATGCTTAAATCGCCAGCAAGATAAAGGTTCCAGTATAAGGGATTATCATTATGGTAAATTACTTCTCAATTGCCAGACGTTTTGCATTTATTGTGAGAACTGACAGGGCAATCAGAAAAGTTCAGAATAGTTCAAAATCCTTTTTAACTGTTTCTTTTTTAAACTAGAAAAGTTTCCTCATGTTAGGTTTATTCTCTATTACAAATAGGTCTCATTGCTCTAGTTATTTGGCTTGTAGTGTGAGGTTTTCAGAGATGAGACAAAATTTATTTGAATGGGTCAACCCTCAATTTTTTTAAATCCTCTTCCATTAAGTAGAACCATGTAATCCAACAGGAATGTTTAAATCGATAGTCGTGCCAAGAAAGCTCACAACAAAGCTGTTAGAGCTCAATCTTTTTGACTTTTTATTCTCAGAACCAGAAGAGAAACCTGTGTGGGTAACCCATCAATTACACTGGTTGACTTTAATTACACACATCTTTTTAAAGCGAGGCCAAACTTCAACACAAACTGGACTCAGCTGGCAATACAAATGTATTGTTTCATAATCTTCTCTCTGTTTCCGTGTATATCCGTCTTTCATCTCGATCCCATTACATGATACTGCGTAACAGTATCGGGTTCCCTCAAAATAAATAAGCTCCTTTCATATTTGGATGTCCAACAAGGTAACATATGCATTGCATGTGAGCGCCTTCTGGAAAACAACTGGGTGAAGAGTTGAATGAGTCAGTTGAGATGTGAAGCTGTGGAGAAGCAATGTGGACCATAGAAGCAACATTGAAACATCTCTTTTAAAATATGTGAAAATCTTAAGTACACTTGCAAAATTGCATGTGTGGGATAAGGTACGAGCTAATATGTACTTCACAAGTGTGGTCAATACTACACCCTACACATACAAATACACATAAACACACACGTTTACCTAGATGTGTTTGTGCTTTGGTGAGGGAGGTGATAGAGAACCCATCTATCACTAAAACAGTGTTTCAAAAATGCTGTGCAAAGATGGGGGAAATCTGACAGAGGGATGACCATCTCAGGATGACTCCATCTATCGGGTCTTTTTATTTATTTTTTCCTGTAAAGTGGCCAGAGAGAGTTGAGTAAAACACACATAAGGGCCCACTTAGAGTCTGGTATGAAAAGGCCTCAGAGAAAGATGAAGATATTCCATAAATGTGATGTTTTTGGTCAAAGTGTTGGAAACTTCCTGTTATGGCAGGGGCACTGGTGAAAGAGTGATTGATAAAGTAGAGAGAGATTCTTGAAAAGGGTTTAACCCCAGGTGGATATGACATGGGGCGAAGGGGGTCCTAAACCTCCCAGCATAACAATGACCTAAAGCACAGACCTGTTGCTTAAGAACAACGAGTCAAATACTTTCCTCTTAATTCTTTTGATCTTTTATAAGTGTGAGGAGCATTTGTAAACAGATTAATAATAAAAATGTACAAGACAGCTAGGTGTGCAAAAAGGGAAGAGCACTTTCTAAAGTGAGTATATATGTAGGTTTGTGTTTGTGTGTGCTACTATGTGTGTAAATGTGTGGGAATTTTCCTTCCTTTAAAAAATTTACAGCTGCCTGTTTCTCTTCCAGTAGCGACTTAGCTATGCTTCCTAATTCAAGCCAGACAGACCTACAGACAAATGAACCAACAGACAACCCCTTCCTCAACTTAGGGATTTGTCTTCTTATAGATGGCAAACAAGCAAATTATAGCATGGTTGAACATTAATTGGAAGATATATCTGCAATGATAAATAGTAGAATTACTAAGAATTGAGTATAATTTATGTGTCAGTCCTCGCGGAAAACCTCTTATAAAACATTTTTTTGTGAAAATCCTGTTCTAAGAATCAAAGGTTGTATTTATGAAATATTCATAGTGGAAACGAATGGTTTCCCAAATGATTCTGGATAACGGTGTGGTCACAACAGCAACGTGCTACTGAGAATGTAACTTTAGTCAGAAACCCATAGACCCCATATTTTATAAGTGCGAGGAGCATTTCAGCGTAACATGTCAACAAGCAGGGTGATTTTAATTTTACAGGCAACATTTTGATCTACAAGGTTTTCCTAAGAATCTATAAAGGGATTTACATGCCCACATCCTTGTTGGGCCAATAGCAAGCACGTTTGTTTGTTTGATGAACACAGATTTAGTTGAGGGTTAGATCTCTTGTGTGTACCACTGATCTAAGGCAGCGGTCCCTAACCCCTGGGCCTTGGACCGGTACCGGTCCGTGAGTCGTTTGGTACCGGGCCGCGAGAGTTGAGGCTCAGGTGTGAAATGTATGGTTTTCAGGGTTTTTATCATTTTCAGCGTTATTTTGTTATCGGTTTTATCGTTTACTCGGTTGTCCTTGGTCTTTTCACATGTGTTATGAATAAATGTTCTTTTTTTCGGTACCGGTACTAGTTTTATTTTGTTGTATTTATCCGCGACACCTTAAAGGCCGGTCCATGAAAATATTGTCGGGCATAAACCGGTCCGTGGCGCAAAAAAGGTTGGGGACCGCTGATCTAAGGGGCACACCTAGCTCTTACCATTAATATTTACAAAAAGAAAAGGTTACAGGGTAAGTGACACGAGGACAGGCCCCCAGTCTGTCACAGGGCTAACCAGGGGATACAGACAAGCATTTGCACCTATGAACAATTTAGGGTTACCCATTGACCTAACTCATGTATAAAAACATACATACTATGGCAGGATATTAGAGAACCCAGAGAGAAGCCACAAAGAGAATATGCTGAAAGCCTGGATTTGAAGCTAGGGCCTTCTTGCTGTGACAACAGTGCTAACCACCACACCAGCATGTTGCCCACAGCAACATTGTATATGTATATGAATTTAGGATAATAGATACTTTACTTCAATGAAATTATCTTTTTTATCAGATGGTGACTTGCAATGGGGTTATTTTAATCAGATACCTAAACGCTGTTTCATGGTAGGGAATGGTCATATCTGTAAAAGGGAATGCCTATATAAAATAGATGTGACTTCTTCAGTACCAGCACACAGTGTTCCCTAACCACTTCAAAGGAAGAGAAAGATTGGAAAAACAGACAGGAATAAAAGACACATATACAAATCAAGCAAGTGAGGGAAACAGATTTGTTCTGAAGATAGTATTATGTAAGAAGTTGGTGTTCCCAGAATCTCTTTGACATCAGTGAACCAAGAATGTAATCGGCTAATGAAATGAGACAAGATTATGCTTCACATTGCACTTTTCAACCTTAGTGTGGAGGTGTGCGTGTCTTTGGAAGGATTGTGCAGCTGAAAAAAAGATGAGAGCATATGAGCACTATGAATCTGGCCAGACCATTTTATTACCAGCGCTTTGACTCGAAGCACATTTCGTTTATTACATTTAAGACATGATGTGCCCAGTCTTTCTTTTGAATGTGAATAGCTTTATTTTACCAATTATATCCAGCAGTTGTACAGTTTAGGTTACAGCTGTGTTGCCGTTGGAGTCAAAGTTATACTCCTGATTGGACTGTATAACTTGCAATCAAACACCTTCATAAAGTTGCATTCCACTGTTAAAACAAATTAGAGTTATGTCAAAACTGATCATTTGCAGTAATGCTTCAAGTAAATAGTGCATTTTATTTGCTGTGAGACTATTTTGCAAGGTATTGCAAAGCTGCAATAGATTTTGAAATGGATCGAGAAAGTAGTAAAGACGCTTGTGTATTCGGCCCATTAGACTATTCTTTACATCACTTCCGATTTCTCACAAACTGGTTTCTGTCATCAATTGGGCTCTGGCCCAACTATTTCCCTGCCTATCTTCTGTAAGCCAATCAGCCTCTATTCCATGTACTTTAAATTTCATTGGCCAACTCTCACTCCGCCTTTCTTGCCTGACTCAAATTTATGCAACCAGCTTGATAATCTCCAACTCATTCAGACCAGTTAAAGAGCCATGTCCAATTCTCCACCTGCTTCATCTATGATGTCAAAGAAAAAGTTATCCAAAGTACACCATGTGGAGAAAAAAATGAATTCATGGTTCCTGAATCAGCAAAACAACCCCAGTCTAGTTACTTACGTCAGATGTAACTGGACCGGAAAAATGTTCAATTGTTGTCTCGTCAGTCCAAAGAATATTTTCACAAAAATCTTGGGGATCATCAAGATGTTTTTTGGCAAATGTGAGAAGAGCCTTGGTGTTCTTTTTGGTCTTCAGAGGTTTTGTCCTTGGAACTCTCCCATATATGCCACTTTTGACCCATCACCGATGCACTCTTGGAGTAAGTTTGGGACTGCTCTTGTGCAGAGTCACCACTGTTTCAAGTTTTCTCCATTTGTAAATAATGGCTCTCAACATGGCCTCTGAAATGACTTCTTTAGATTGTGCCATGATGTGTTATTCACAGTTAATTCATGATTTAACAATAGGGAAAATTACTTTTTCACTCAGGGCCAGGTAGGTTTGTGAAAACACTTCAGACTGTGTGGCCACCCACCGCTCCAACACCATTGTGAAGTTTGCTGACGACACAGTGGTGTTGGGTGCCATCTCCAACAACGATGAGGCGGCCTACATGGATGAAGTGAAGAATCTGGCATCATGGTGCCAGGACAACCACCTCCAGCTGAACGTCGGCAAGACCAAGGAGCTGGTGGTGGACTTCAGAAGGAGTCAGCACAGAGACTACAAGCCCATTATCATCAATGGAGCTCCAGTGGAGAGGGTGCAGTCCTTCAAGTATCTTGGTGTCCACATCTCCTCAGACCTGACATGGTCTGCCCACATTCAGGTCCAGACCAAAAAGGCTAGGCAGCGCCTGTATCACCTATGACAACTGAGGAAGTTCAGGGTCTCTCCAAAGATCCTCAGGATTTTCTATACAGGCGCTGTGGAGAGCATTCTCACACAGAACATGACATCGTGGTTTGGGAACAGCTGTGTGAAGGACCAAAAAGCTCTCCAGAGAGTGATCCGTACAGCAGAACGCTGCTGCAGGATTGCTCTCCCCCCGCTTCAGGACACCTACACCAGGAGATGCCGGACTAGAGCAGCGCAGATACTGAAGGACCCGTCCCATCCTGGCAACAAACTGTTCCAACTTCTGCAATCCGGCAGAAGGTTCCGCATCATCCGGGCAAGGACAGAGAGACTCAAGAGGAGCTTCTATCCCCAAGCCATCCGGGCCCTAAACACACACACCCGCCCTCTCACATCATCTATAATTGACTGAGACAGGACTCTCTTCCAGACACTCTAAACCCAGGCACAATGTACATTCCAAATTCCTTTAATTTTAAATATGTTTATATTGTCTATTCTGTAAAATAGTCAGATGTCTATTCATATTAATGTACAGAATTCACCTGCTTGCTGCTACTACTGCACATTCACCCAATGTATATACTCTATATATATATATATATATATATGTTCTCCCCCCCCCCATTTTTGCACATGTTGAGGAGCGTGTCAGGCTACATTTCACTGTGTGTTATACTTGTATAACTATGCATGTGACAAATAAAGAACCTTGAACCTTGAACCTTGAATTTTCCCTCAACAAAATAAATCATAATTTAAAAACAGCATTTTGTAAGTACTCAGGTTGTCTTACTCTAATATTAAATTTTATTTGATGATCTAAACCATTCATATGTGATAAATATATAAATTAATAAGAAATCAGGAAGGGGGCAAATACTTTTTGAGAGTATTTTACATGTCTCCTGGAATTAAAGCTTTCCGGTTCCAGTTCCACCCAGAACATTTGGAAGTGCTGGGTGGTATAAAATCTTTGTGAAATACCCAGAGCTCAAAAACTCTAGATGTTTAAACAGGACTGTCTGCAGCCAGAACTTGTGACTTCTATGCTCATGGAAAGTTTTGATAACTTTTATCGAATCTTTAGTGTTACCACATCAGTGGTAGTGTCCTCAGGGCTGACAACAATCAAAATTAAAATACTAATAAAACAAGAATGTATATTTTGAGAACTCATGAACTGTATCACCTCTATCTTCATGTTATTGGAATAAAAAAAAAACATATCTGAGGCTGAATGATACCAAAGGCTAATTCAAGTAGAATCTTTCTTCAAAGAAAAGTAGAAAAAGGGATATGTCTCTCTTTCATATTCATGTTTTCATATTCAAGTATTTATAGTAAATTTTGCCTCTGTTCATGAATGTCTGTTTTCCATCTCACAAATTCACATATTCTCCTTTCTTGACTACATTCTCATCCGACTTGTAGTGACTGATAATCCAGGAGGGAAAAAATTAATTCAAATTCTCTGTGGAGTCCCACAAAGATCAGACCTTGGCCTACTACTTTTAAAAGATCCAACATACTTTCTGTTATGGACAATTTATCTATCCACATCTGGGTCAGAGTCACAGGGCTAAGCAAAAATGCTCAGACACCCCTCACTTCAATCACCTCGACCAGGCTTTACTCTGAGCTCCTCCCTCTTCACCCTATGGCCAAGACAAAGCCCAGACACCAAACACAGAAAACTAATTTCCATCCCTTGTATCCTGGATCTTATTCTTTGAGTTACTGTCCCTAGCTTGTGGACAAAGGTGAGGGTTAGAATATAGATTTACCAGCTTCACAGCTTCAAGCTCAGCTCTTATCATCCCAACAAATGCCACATCAATCCGTATGTTAATCTCACACTCCATTGTCCCCTTCCCCTAGGGGCTGCAACTCCTCCCCCAACCCAGAGTGGGTACCCTTTCCTCGCTGTGAACCACGGCCTAAGACTTGAAAGTGCTAATTCTTATCCCTGTCGATTAACACTTGACTGAAAACCAACACAGCATGTGTTAGAGGTCACCACTCAAAGGAACTAGAAGGACCATATCAGTAAAAAAGCAGTCAGCTGGTCCTGAGGCTACCAAACTAGAAACCATCTGCCACAATTTTGCTTTTACTTTATACCACTATAAAATGTGCTCAAATATTATTTTTCAAAAAGCTGATTTACTTTACTTTACTAGAGAAAAGGTCAGAGAAAAAGAAAGAAGAAAAAATGTAAAATATATACATGTTTATATTACAATCATTAAGTTAGATTACACAGTGTAGATTTCAGAAAATCTACGTAATTCTATTTAAGTTAATTAGGGTAAACTTCCACATCCTCATTTCACATCTACAAAACTGAGCACATGCCTTTCATCTGGCTGAATGGATACAAAAGTTATTCATAAATAACAAGTCCTTGTAATATCTTTGAACTGTCAATCATCATTTGTGGCAAACACTCAAAGTACTACACAAGAAAATATTTGGCATAAAACTCTTCCTACTTCCTCTTCTGTCCTTTCTGCTTCCATAACAGCCTACTTACTGCATACTTTTTTGCCTCTCCTTTTCTTAAAAGCATAAATTATCACTAAACGAACTGACATTGGTGAATAGACACATTGTGGATTGTCAATCAAAATATAATGCAATTATAAATCTGCAAAGAAAAATCAACTCCAAGGTTTTGTACATAAAATGTGTATGTCAGTAGCTTTGAATGGATTTTTTTTACATACACACACATTGTTTCTATGCATACATGAGTAAATTACTTTGTGGTACTAGAACCAGTCCAGTTAGGACAACTTGCACACAACATATGGAACAACCAACAGAAGAAGTATCTTTAGCTAGATGCCAGACCACGCATCAGAAAAGCAATTATGTGTAACCCTTCTTATACCCTTAATCCGCTCTTGCTTCTCTCTCCTTCTTGTCTTAATTCATGTTCCACATACAGCTCCCAAACATACCATACAGTACAGGCGAGCACTGTTTCTTTTTCTCCAGGCTACAATACACGTGTGCCATCTCTCTAAGAGAGCATTAATAGATTGTTTTGCAGACAGCTTTACAAAGCCATAGAGAAGGATAAAGCATTTATATGGCCTTTATTGCATCTTGGTCAAAATCCAAAAGGTTTACAATGTGGTGTAAACTACCCAGATCATTTGTTTATGTGTGGTGTGCAAGCATCTGTGTGTGTATACTGTATCTCCCCACATCTCCATGCAAAGAGATTTCCTTGTACTCCTTGTACTTGACTGTTTGTTTGTTGGTATCTGCATGGAAGCATTTAATATGTGCTGCTTTGTGACAGTGGCAGCAAATCTCTGCCCTTTAACAGAGACTTCAATGTGTGCAGAATGAGCAGGAATGGAGCAAGGGAAAGAGAGGGAGGGAGGGAGTGAGAGAGAGCGAGCAGACACTATGCTATGATGTCATCATCCCAGTGGACCAGAAATACAAAGTGACTGTTTGAGGTGATGGTGCAGCATGCTCAGCAAGAGACTAAACACTTTTATGTCTGTGCTTGTTTAATGCATGTGCGTGTGGCGCGCCCATGTGTCTGTGTGTGCGTGTGGATGTGTCTTTGTATGTCTATGTGTAGTAAACTAGAAAAAGGAGAAGACTGGGGCTCCACTTTTCAGTGCAGCACTCATCTACCTGGAAGATTATGATGTCATTGTCCCTGGAGGGTTACTGTGCCAAGCATGTTTTTTTGTTTTTTGTTTGTTTTTTTGCAGGTGACAAAGTAAATCCATAAACAGAAAAGAGAACAGATAGAACATTTGTTTGCACTTTTGTCTTATTGACATTTGTGTATTTGAGTTTGCACGAAAGCTTGTTTGAATATGCATAGACGGCTTCATGTGTGCATGCATTTTCCAGTAACTACACAAAAGCTCTGACATTTTTGCACTTGAATGCTTGCGTTGTATGTTTATGTGTTCTTGTTTCTCTGTGTGAAATGAGCTATGTAGCTGCCTATACGTAGTTAAACATGTGTGCAGCAGTGTGTTTGTATGCTCACCTGAGTCTTGATGATGTCATCGTCCTGGTGGACTTGCAGGACATATCCAGAGTTGCAGGAGATGGTGCAGCGGTCTCCATTGTAGAAGTGGTGGCCAGGGCTACTGCACTTTAGCTCTGCATTGCGGATCAGGGGTTCCTGGCAGTCAATGGCCTCACACGAATAATGTACACAACTACGAGGCATTGTGTGTGGGGGCAGGGGTGTTAAAGAAGAAGAACAGACAACAGAGATGACAAAGCTAAAAAAAAATAAAAAATAAAACAAATTTGAAAATACCACTAATACACATTTTTTTTGTGTGAATATAATAGCACTGCAAACTCAGAAATGTGGAAGCAGTGCTCCAAAAGAGACAAATTATACATCGAATCCGCCACATCATCCATCAATGACCACTTAACATACCAAATCAATAAACTACACGGAGAAAAGGCTGCCATATTCTGCAATGCACATGAAAGCGGAGTGTGAATATTAGGGAGTTAAGAACACCGGGTAGATACTATGCAAGCTACAATGGTGCAGTTTGACCACAGCTCTGTTAGGATCCTGATGGAGAAGGCGTTTAACACTCTTGGAATGCTTGGGTGCCCAAGGCACCTTTTTACAACAGTCTGCATTCTGTAGTATAGGGTTCCCCTATGAAGTGAAGAAAGAAAAGGAGAAGAGAGAAAGAAGGAAAAGTATTTCACTTTCCTTCTCTGTCATTGTGTATGTGTGCGTGTGTGTGTGTGTCTGTGAGGGGGTGGGGGACCGAAGAGAGAGAGAAAGTATGTAAGAAAATACAGATCTGGAGAAACATTGTTAAACTCAGTCCTGCAACAATGGAATTTGTATCTTTCTTTTTTCTGTCTTATTTTAACTGCTTTCATTCCACATATTTCTTGCACTGCATGCCTTCTTTCTCAAGATTGTTAATAATCTAAGCCTTCTGTTTACATTTACTGTTCCATATGCCCTTCATTTTTTCCCTTATTTTGCTCCCAGTATGTTAACTCATGTTGACAAAAAGCTACATTGAGCAGGTGAAGAATAATTATAAAGCACAAGAGCAGCGGTCCCTTACGTCTACTCTTTGAGGACAAACTTGGGAGACCTAGGAGGCTGCTTCATGGACTCTTTGGCTTTGAACAAAATCTCTTTGTGGTTTTTTGCTAGTCACTCTGGAATTTATGACATAAATTACAATTAACTACCTGGAAAACTAGCCTCCTTCCCTGCAAATGAGAATACATTATACACCACAGGGGAATAGTTTGTATGACAGAAAGGAGAATTCAAGAGAAATGTTGTTTGGGGGGACAAATAAGTCCAAGAGTTCTCACTCTGGTGATGAGTGTAAAAGTTAAGAGAAGAAATGTGTGACAAACTGAAACAAAACCAATATATACACACATATGTATATACATATATACATATGTGTGTGTGTGTGTGTGTGTGTGTGTGTGCATTTGCTTGCAGACAAGCTTGGGACATAAAACTGAGTCATGTTAATAGCTCCTGTAGTTAACAACTCAGGGAAAAAGGGGATGTGGTGTTTTGTGGAGGCATAAGTATTACGGGAAATATGCTGCTCAGCCCAGGAGAATGAGAGAAGGAAAGTGGGCGCAGGAGGCACAAAAAAGGGGAGAATTAAGAAGAAGAAGATGGCAGTTAGAGGGAAAGGAGGGTCATGTGCAAGTAAAGGATGAGAAGACAGAAAAGGATACCAGAAGTAGTGGAGGAGCAGAGACGTAACAAATCAGGGAAAGGGAATAGGGATGTGTAGTATGTGAGAACTGAATAAAAGAAAATGTAGAAGAGAGACAAGCAGCTTTCAAAGTGGGATATAAACAGTATAATGTAGATGATGAATTGGTATTGATTAACCCTTAAGAGCCCAGACCTATTTCTACTTTCATGAAAATTACGGGGGTCTTATATCAAATGAATCATATATAACCAAGTCTCTAAGTGTAAAGAGGCAGTGACACCAGTGTCACTGTGGGTCCTTAAGGGTTAAAGAAAAACAGACTTAAGACACAAAAACAGAAAGCCTGGATTCTTCATGTCTATACGGCACTGAGCTGCACTATATTATCATATTCAGCTTGTAGCATGTTCAGAGCTTCTGAAGATAAGTGGGTATTGTCTCTTTGGCTTGCCATCATATAAGCAGCGTTTTCACGAGCTTCTGGAAATTAGATCAGGTTGAGAGAATATGAAAGAAAGAAAAGTCGGCAAAAAGTCTTGGAGAAAGCAACTATGCCTCTGTGTGCGGCAACAAACAATTTCCTGGCTGATGCAGATGCACAGCAGTTTTAATCTATTTAGGTGCACTTGGATGTCTAACTGGCACACAACAAAAGCCACAAACAGCTCTATCTCTCCACACAGAACTTCAGACCATCCATTCTTTGGGTATTGTGGTGCGTATTAGTGCATTTCTTGTTGAAAGGTTTGTGGAATCATCGTCCCTGTGAACTGTTGCGTGCGTGACGGTGGTGTGGAAATTGATCAATTCTGACTGTGTGTGTGGTCTTCTTTTGGTATGTTTGTGAGTGGGTACTTGGAGGTAGTGCAGGCTCAAAATTGTTATTTTACAGCCAAATAGGTAATAACTGTTTTGGTGTTTCAGCCAGCAGCTGTTGAAAATGATGTAAGCATCTTTATTGGCTTTTATTAAAGTTATTATTATTATGAAGCTTTCTTTTCAGCTGCTATGAATCTTTATGCATCTCATGGTATAATTTCCAATTTAGAAATGGTGCTCTGTACTTGGCGTCCAATTTGATGCCTGATTGATGGCCAGTTTAAAGTTAGAGTTGAAGAAACCGCAGCTCGCAGCCTCAGTGCCCTATTGAACAATGGAAGAAATTTACAGATGAAAAAACATTTTTGGATTTTGTAAAAAAAAAAAAGAAAAAAATAGCTATAACTTAACACAACAGCAAATTGAACTGTAACGAAAGGTTAGCGTTGAACGCTGGCTGGCAGCTGGTTATAAATTTATAAGTTAAGAAGTCCAATGAACTGCCAAGGATATTACACTTTTGAACTCTCATTAACTTGCATAGTTAATGCATTTCAGATTCAAATGTTCACATACAGGTTTTAGTTCACTTTGTCTTTTATGTTTACATATATATACAGCATGTGCTGAATATATATGTAAACATATCTATACAAAATATATGAAGAGAAGAAAATACTTTGTCTGGAAGGCTTGTTTGATGCAGTACTGAGTAAAGGATCAAGATTTTTTTTTTTTTTTTAAATAAATTTACGTAGTTGTTCTCCAGGATTTCTGGGGGTCCTTTCAAAGTTTTTCTCTGGACATTAGCTGCCTTTTTCACTCATTTATGACAACAGATGATGAGTGAGTGGCTACAGCTATCTGTAAAGCACGGTGGAGGCTCAGTCATGGTTTGTGGCTGTATTTCAGCCAGTGGGATTCTGTATTTTGTAAAGATTTATAGAATTACAAATACATAAAGCATGGTCAGAGTTTGATTCTCCATGCAGTACCATTTGCAATACCACCTTAAACACAAAATCTTCACTTTTCACCATGACAATGATCTCAAACACACTCCCAATCCAGTAAAAGCATACCTGGATAGAAAAACACAAAGTGGAGCACTATCAGTCATGGATTGGCCTCCCCAGAGCCCAGATATTAACATTATTGATTGATACAGTGCAGGATCTTCCTGAACACAACAAAAGGCAGCCAACATCCAAAGTAGAGCTTTCAATGTCCTTCAAAAAGCCTGGAGGACTCTTCCTGAAGAATGTTTAAAGAGAGCTTGCCTAAGGAATTCAGGCTGTTTGGGGGCAATAACAGTTTGTCTGTATGCATAAATATGTGACTTGACAGCAAATACATATCATAACAAGCTCTGTGACTCAGAAACAAGACTTATTCTTTTATTTAATAAATTAAAAACTAGTATAAATGCACCTGCATTCCTCCAAAACACATACAAACACTTGACTATAGTGTAAATTATACATGCATGCATGTGTGTGTGTGTGTGACATAACATGTTCATGATGTGATTTTGCATGCTTTCGACTGACATCTGTGTTAAATATGTTAGCATCTTTTACAGCGCTGTTAGGTTTGTATTTTTTTAGCCTCACCTCTGTCCTGTGGGGTTGTAGATCTCATTGCTTTGACAGCCACTTATTGTGATGGGGTCAAAAGACTGGAAGGAACGCAGGGCTACGCCGGAGATGGCCACGAGGTGAGAGGAAAACATCACCAGGATAGCCTTGGTGTGGTAAAATGCCACTGACAGGTCATGACTCACTGGGATGACCAAAGGGTTTGTGCGACAGCTTAGACGCCACTCACCTGTGGAGAGGATATTGGGGCCGAGAGCAGAAGACAAAACATTGTGGATTGACGTCGAGATAGGGAAGGTAGGGGACAGAAGCAGATGTTAACCAACCTCAAAGATCAAAAAGAAGAGGAGGCCTACAAAGCAGCTGGTGATGAAAAGCTGATACCGTGTTGTAACTGAGAGATAGCCAATCAAGTTAAAAAACAAAGGGATGAAAGCAACACATGCTTAAGTTGGCGGTGTTCTATATGACGCATGCTTTCATCATTTCACTTAGACTGATACAGAGGTAAGTAGTAGTTTGAAAACACATTAAGATAATTCTCACCTAGGCTATGGATCCCCTCCTTGGTGTCCACCAGTTGAACAGTAATATTACATTGTGTCTGATCAATGAAGCCAGTCCCATCAGCAGCCAAGTGTATAATTACTGCTGCTGCCACCATGGGATGAGAAAAGTGGGCCTGAATAAAGGGAAAAGCACAAAGTTAAGTAAAATTTGTCACATGTTTGTGTTTGTGTGTACAACTAGATTTATCCTAATTTGTTTAGTATCTAATACACAGATACTTTCCCAATCCAGGCATCTAATGCTGATTACTCTCTAAAGCTTTGTCAGTATCAGTACAGCAGTTTGACATTATTACAAAGAACACTCAAACCAAAAGCGCAATTTTCAGGTGTCATCTGAACTATATTTCATGGATATTGGTGTTACCTTGATCCAGTATGTATAATATCCCCAGGCTGAATCAGCCACTCGACAGGGGAACCATGCGTACTGCGACACTCCATCAGATAGATCAAACACCTTGGATTGACATGTCTGGAGAAATACAAGTGACAAAGAAAGGAGAATGAACAATTTTGTACAAATCCTTTTGTTAAAATGTTCTTCTTTTTTTAAACAAATGAGACCAAATTTCTCACAGAAGAAAAACTGTCAAGAAAGTTTTTAAAAAGCACACACATATAAGGAGCTGGTCTCCAACCACTTGCAGTCAGTTGCCATGTTTAAAGAAACTTTGGTGTCTCAATATGGCAATGAAAGTCTGCTATCAGTTTGCAGTTGAAAAACACTAAAAAAGCTTGCTGTTATTTAGGAATATAATCAGAATACAACCATCTGGCAACCAGTTAAGTCCAGTTCCCAAGGAGTCAGGCTGTTTGCAGTGTGTTGGCAATCTGTCTGCATTTATAAATGAGAAGGTACTTATTTACAAACCTGTCTGAGACAGACTGCTGTCACTTTGAGTTTGACTGTGATTGTTTAGAGGCAGGTTGCCTCCCACCAGGCGACCTGTGCAATCACGTTGCAATGTGATCTCCCAGAGGTTAAAGCTGTTTCATTGTCAACCTCTGGGAAATCATTTTGTTGCTGAATGTGAAAAAAGTTCAGTATAATCACAGCTGTTGATTTTTCCTGCTCGCAAGAAGGTAGCTGTTGTATTCTTACTCTACTGTGACTAAGTCATAAGTGGAGGGTTTGGTGGTCTTTGGCATCTTTTCTCTGCTTTCTGGAGAAAATGTGATTCTGTTGGCTTCATTGAGTAATGACTTTCAGCTTGCAAAGGGGCAGAATGTAGTCAAGTGTAGAGCAGATAAGAGCAGAAATAGCATTTCCAAAGGTGACGCCATCTACCTCAGACGGAAAAGTGTGGAGTATCTATTCCAAATTTGGAATTTGTTGGTGCCCCAAGTGGAGAAGTATCTCCAGGGCCTTATTCATGAGTATTTACAGATGACTGTACATGTCCACTGTTCTCCTTCTCACCTCACCTCACTGTACATGTTAGTGACAAAAATTCTGATTGATTATTCCATTAGACCCAGTCCAGTTAGGTCATTGCTGGATATTGTTCCTATTTCTTATGAACATCAGACACTGTTCAGATGCAGTAGATTGTATTTTCTAGGCCTGTTACCACGTTTTTCCTACACTTGTCCAGTTTCCTCAGATTTTGTAGGGATACACTGCACAACGTGCTGAGATTAGTTTTCATTTGATAGGGAAGTGCTCTTGCAACAAGCTGCTAGTGGTTAAAGACACAATCTGAAAACGGATTCTTTGATAAGCTATCTGTGTAGACACAACACTGATTCATCCCTTGAGCTGGATATCTTTTATAGATGCTTGAATCATTCACTGGTCAATGCTTGTTCAACAAACAAAGAAACATTCCCCTGAAATTGGTCAGTAGCCAATGTCTAAAGAAAAGGTTTGAAAGACTTTCAGAAAGCCTGGAGAACTATTGCTCAAGACCACTTTAAAACAATTACAAGAAAGTCTACCTCCTAATATATTTCCTTTACATTGATGGGTGACTCAGTATTTTTCTTAGTACTGTATATAGAGTGTGCAAGCATCTAGACCAGGGGTGTCAAACTCAAATACACAGTGGGCCAAAATTCAAAACTGGAACAAGGTCGCGGGCTAACATCAATATTTACTGAAAAAAAAAATCTTCCTCCAGATTTAAGAATGAATCTCTTCTTATGGACTCAAACAAGTTTTGCTGAAAAACTGAATATGGAACAAGCAAAGCTTAATACTAAACAATATATATATTAGCTGTATAATACCAGTAGGCCAGCTCTAATAATAATTTAGTATTGGCTTCGCGGACCAGAGTTTGACATCTATGATCTAGACCCTTACAGTGTCAATTCCTATCAGCTACTGTTATCAGGGATGATTCCTGAAAAGCTTGTTCACTGTGCTGTGACCCCTACTTTTCCACAACCGTCACTGTTTGTGTACTGTTTGGAATGACGTGCAACTGACGTGCATTGTGTGCAGCACTGTTTGTTTTTGTCAACAAACCCAGCATCCTGTTGTGACACATGCTCCATACCCCCCTCCACTTTTTCTGTCTTTGATTCTTTTTATACTTGTCTCTGTTTTATGTTCTCAGCATGCCCACTCTGTCATGCCGCGCACGTCCGCTAGAAGCCCTCAGAGAGTATTTGAAATTTTATGTAGCACTTTAATTTGTGACTTGTGTTGCAGAAATTACTCACTTAAAAAAAAGTGCAGAAAAATACAGTTACTCTGTTTTGTTTTTCAGTTTAAATTATGTGTCAGTTACCTTTATAAAAGTAAAAAGAAAATTATGGGCAGAAAACTGTGCCATCAGAAACTGAATTTGAATAAGTTAAATTTGAATTGCTTGGATTGAATCTGAATTGTAACTTGAATAAATGCTTTTAAAAACTGAATATGAATTAGCCTAATTTGAAATTCAATGTATTGGTTTGAAAATGATCATCACTAAATTGAAATTGAATTTTATATTTTGAAAATGAATTTATTTGCTTTGAAACCGTATTTTATCCTTTGACTTACATCCGGTTTCGGTTCAAGAGTAATCGAGCCCAGATTAATAGAACTACGTTTTACTGACCGAAAGTGTTACTGATGGGAATCTACAGCATCTTGAGCTGAATTAAGACTTCAGAAGTCATTTGTCATGTCGAATGACCAGCAGATAAACTCTCAGGTTGGTAATAAATGTATTACATGTATAAGAACAAGCGTCATGTTAACAAATGATAGCCGTACGGTAACTTTTATGCTTATTGTAGCTGTTAGCTAAAAACGCAAATTTAGCGTAGTTTGCCCTGGATTCATCTTTGACAAACAAATATGATCAACTGTTTCTAGTAGAATTCCAAAGTTGTCATCTTGTACCCTGTCAGAGCCCTGTATGCTTGTAGAGACCCCTACAGTAGGGAAACATACAAAACAGTGTCCAAAACGTTGTATTTTAGCTTTATTTATGTCTTACACAGCATCCCAACTCTTTAGCTAACTTCATAACTTTAGCTAAAGTGAATAGTTAGTCTAATTCATTAGTGCAGCATTACTGGATCACCTGGATCTAAGTCCCAAAAACTGAATTGTAGAACTGAAACTGAATGGTGAGAAGTGAATCTGAACTTATTCGAGAGCTAAACTTTTAAAGGATAAAATACGGTTTTAAAGCAAATAAATTCATTTTCAAAATATAAAATTCAATTTCAATTTAGTGATGATCATTTTCAAACCAATAAATTGAATTTCAAATTAGGCTAATTCATATTCAGTTTTTAAAAGCATTTATTCAAGTTACAATTCAGATTCAATCCGAGCATTTCAAATTTAACTTATTCAAATTCAGTTTCTGATGGCACAGATTTCTGCCCATAGGACTGTACCATCTGCTGCAGTACTCGTTGCTCTTCTTGTTGCAGAGCATAGTTTTTTTGGACACTGGCTGTATGTTTGTGGTTGTTGTCATGTTGAAAAATAAATCTGGGACTAATCAGCTGCCTTCTTCATGGTATTATGTTATGGATAATAATAAAATGTATCTGGTTAACCAAAGTGATTTGTACAATAATGAGACTCAGCTTAATATATACTATTTATCATGCCAGGATTGTCCAGGTACACAGAGGTAAAAGAAAAACTATAACATTCCTCGTTTCTTTTCTTTTCTTTCTTTTCTTCTTTACCTTATCTGCTTTGAAGTGTGGCTGTATAAAATGACTGCAAATACATTTGATTTCTGAAAGTCAGCAAACAGATCTGAATTATGAACAGCTAGTATTGTGTGGGGTTATACATTACATGACTGCAGAATCACATATATTATATGTCATATAATATATCATATAATATTACTGTTGTGCATTTGGTAACATAATAAAAAATCTCTAACCTCTGGGAGTTCAGAAAAGTACACTAATTTACCTCATTAGCTTTGGCAGTATCATGAGCCATGTCTAAGTGATATGGAGAAAAATAAACAGGAGAAATGGTAAAAGACTATTGAGTGGTAGATAAACAGATAATGAGAAGAGAGGACACGTACCCAAGGGCAGTGAGTTTCACTTGCTGCCCTGAGCTAGTGAAATAAGACACCAGTAACATGAGACTTTTGCTACTGTAAGATCCTGCCACTGTGGAAAACTGTCCAGAGCAGCTATCTGTCCATATATCTGTCCCCTGGATCTGTTGACGTGACCTTTCCGATTAGAGCTGAAGTGGCAGAAATGAGAAATGCAGGTGACAAAACCTAAGATAAGTTGCCATGATGGTATGGGACTACTTGGAAGCAATCATGATGATCTTCAGGTTTTTTGAAAACAGTTACGAGAAAATTTACTGAATGGTTTGCTGGAAGTTTGCTGAATGCAAAAAATAGGGTGTGAATTTATACCTCACATACAGCCAAACAATGGAGGGAAATAGTTGTTTGATTCACCACTGAATTTGTAAATGTGCTCACACAGGAAAACTGTTCCTAACTTTTATAGTTAGGAACACCTTTTTCTTTATCATCCTCACGCCATGACACAACACCTCCAGACCAAGGGTGATTGCTGGTCATTTTGTATTTCTTCCATTTCCAAATAGCTGCACCAACATTGCCTTCTAACCGAGCTTCCTGATGGTCTTCCTGACATCCTTTGGCAGATCTTTGGTCTTGTCTGTCTTCGTTGAAATTGATGCTTTGGGTGTGCTTATATATATATATATATATATATATATATATATATATATATATATATATATATATATATATATAACAAGGTGAGATCAGTAGTATCTGTAATTTATTGTAACAGTGTCTGTGATTGATTGATTCATTGATCAATTGAAATCTATATGCCACATGGACACATAGTGGAAGAAAGAAATTTGGCTGGGTTGTGGAGGATCAAACACTCAATGACATGCAAATCAATTTAAAACTTTTAAGTAATGTGTTTTTTTCCTGTATATATGGTTGATATCGTGTTTCTTTCCATTAAAATATAACTACCATAAAAATATGAGAGTTTTCATTTCTTTGGAACTGAGCAAACTTACAAATTCAGCAGGGGATCAGATAATTATTTTTTCCACTGTACAGTAAGTCTGCTAATTTGCTGCGGGCCTGTTTCCATTGCATTGCAGATGACAAAACCTTTCATATGTGTAAGCCTCGTACTTGTTTATGTAAACACACATATCACTCTGATTCTCCTGTATTTCCCCACCCTCAAGAAAACAACCCTACTTTATCAAAACAACTTTATCACACACCCCCCATGTGTGAGTCAGCTATATTAACTACCAAGTTATGTTGTCATTGTTTTTTTCAAATGACAATTAGGTCCATAGGTTTGTAGACAAATACATATTTTACAACCAGCAATCATTAGGCTGAAAAAACAAAATAAACCTATGAGAGAGATCATAAAAATGTTTAGGACTGACCAAATCTACAACCTTGTACATATTTAAAAATAATGAATAAACGCACTGGTCAGCTTAGGAACATCAAATAGCCTTGATGACCACAGATGACAAATGAAGTGAACTATTGCAGAAGTCTTTGTTTGTTAAAGAAAAACCACTTCACAATTAAACCCACTGGTTACCCTCAAGAAGAAGATTCAACTTTGCCAGAAAATCTATATCTTACAAAATATTAAAAAGAGCCTGCTCAGTTTTTAAATCTGGGGAATTTAAACCTACATCAACTTGTATCCGAATGATGAGAAGTGAAAAGTATGGGGAGAAAGAAAAACAGCTCATGATCTAAATCACACCACAGCAACTGATCCCCAACAAATAAACAGATATTATTTACAGGGACAGGAATAAATGCATTCTCAAGAGTAAGTACCCAAGGGAGGCAAAAGGAAAGGTGGTAGGACATAGGGATGGGAATCTGCAGATTCAGAATATATAGTTATTTATACATGAAACCAACTTCCACCAACTAAGCAAGGTGCTGCTTCACTAACATCTACAATACACCTCTGCATGACTTACTCTAGTATTGAAAATGTTATTGACAAATTAAAGTTAGCTTCTCTTGTCATTCCCTTTTAAAAACATTTTTCTTAACCTCTTAAGCCCCAACGCCCCCTGATACGGGGGCAAAAAGCAGGAGATCAGGTAGGCTTGGGGCTTAAGAGGTTAATATTCTGTCTCCCAAAGAAGAAAGATATTAAAAGAAAACCTTTAGTTTTAATCCATCAGCTGAGTACAATAAGACCAAATTAAAAAGGATACTGCTTAATATTGTATGTAGTAAATCACGGAATAGGATTTGAGTGTGGAAATGCAAATGGTATTAGTGTCACATACATAATTTACTAGCTGTTTATAAGATGCAGTCCTCTGGATCCTTAAACACAAAGATCTGGTTGACATTATTTTCCTTCAAACCCTCAATCATCAATTTCAAATTTAATGCATGTAAATGGAGATTGTTATTTGAGAAAGTCACATGGTTAAATGTCATTCTGAAACTATACAAACTGTTGCTTTTCTTGAATAAATAGCAACACTGGAGATGAGTTCAAGTCCTTAACATCAAAATACAAACGCACACATACACATGGTTACACACATGGTCTTAATATTTACCAGCTGGCTAGTCAGACTGGCAGACAACAGAACTGCAGACACAAACTGGTGTTTGTAAATCACCACTTTGGATAAAAGGAGAGCTAAGTGACTTAAGCCAAGGGGAAACCAAAGCAGATAAATGTGATGAGAATGAGAGAGTTCAACTGTCAGACTCATTACTCTAAAAATACTGTGTGCAATGAAAACAAAATCGACTAAAGTCATAAAGCGCACTATAAACAGTAGGAAATGGAGAGAGGGTCTCTTAGCAAAGGTACAGTAATGATGATAACAATAATGGCTCTAATAGCATAATATAACAACAACAAGCCTTTCTGCTGGTGCCAGGGAGACGTTAGATCACCTCTGTGCACAAAACACTTAACCATATACAAATACAAATATATATATATATATATATATATCTGCTCTTACGCAAACAAACACATCACACGGTATATACAGTCTAAACCCACCTGATGTTGAAACTTATAGATTTTAAAAAATATATAAATAATAAAAAAATATTAAAAATGCCTTGAATGCAATTCAATAAATCTCATAGAAAATCCTACAGCTATGAGTTATATGTTCTTGAAAGATTTATATCACATTTTTAGGAGGCCCTGCAAAGCTCTTTTCCATATCTTTCAAAAATTGGAGAATGTCCCAAGAGCGTTCAGGACTTTCCTGAAACTCTAGTCTTCTTTCTTTCTATTCTGCATTAAACAAAGCATTGCAGTGGATCTACAGGGGGTTCAAATGCAATCCAATTTAGTTCAGTTTTATTTACATAGCTCAACACTGTAACAATAGTCAGCTTAAGGACCTTCACATTGAAATGTTTAATGATCAGTGACTGCCAGTTTTCAAATGTATATGCTATCTTATTATAAATGCTATAAATGCTACATCCGTTTGTCAGATGTTAAATTTATTACTGTATTAGCTAACATTTCTTATTAATATCTTGGACAGATCACTTGTGGTCAAAGTGAACGAAACCTTTCATATATAGGTATTAAAGGTTTAGTTATTGATATTAGTACATACATCTTAAACTATCTTTTAACACTTTTTTCACATTTGTAGTACAGTAATTCATAAGTTGAATGGTATGGCCACCCACTCAAAAAAATGGAGAATATAAGGCACTTATGAGTGTTTACATGAAAATGCATTCAAGAAAAGCAGCAACAAGACCCCTACAACAGAACAGCGTCAACAGATTTGACAGTGTGATGCTATGTCTGATACTGAAGTCAGACACAGCATAACAGCAGGTGGAAGTGGGTTGTAAAGTGGCTTGCAGGCCAGCACCTGACTTTAAACTCTATAAAACAAGGTAGTGCCTTAGGCTATGTCCACAAGTAAAAGTTCGTTTTTTAAATGGGTTTCTGCTTTCATTTTGAAAATTATCTGCATGGGACCACAAAAAACACAATGCCATGACTATGGCAAAGACTATAACCCTAACCATATGGAAATATTGGTCAGTCAGAAGCCTACAAAGAAGACACACAGCCCACATAGCACACAGGTCTGGCCCAGATCTGGTGTTAAGCCAGCACTGCTGGCTAACTTCTGGCATGCTAAGTGGTATGTCATTCAGATATGGGCAAGGCCTGGTGTAGATGGCACTATTTGTATGATGGCATGCCACATCTGGCCCAATTGTGGTTTGGTTTAGCTGGCCAAGGCTCATAGAAAACAGGTCTGGCCCGGATCCAGCATCAATCTGGCAATTCTGACTGACTGGTGTCATGGCAGGGTATATGTCAACCAGATGTGGGCCAGGTCTGGCAATGATGGTACTATTTATGTTCCTATTTTCCTATTTCAGTTAGAAAGGCCAAATGTCATGATACAATACTATACTGCTATGGTAGCCAACATTTCAAATGCAGGTTTGACAGTTGTGTGAGTGTACACTTTATCCAAAACCTAGTGAGGGTTTAGTTATATTTACCACCGGGTGGCCGTAACTCAGGAGGTAGAGCGGGTCATCTAATGATTGGAAGGTTACTGGTTCAATCCCTGGCTCCTCCAGGCTGTATGTAAAGATTGTGAATGTGTATGAAAGTAGTTAGTAAGCACTCAGTTTAGAGAAAGTGTGTGAATGTGGCATGTTGTATAGAGCACTATGAGTAATCTGGGAGAGTAGAAAAGCGCTATGTAAAAATCAGTCCATTCACTGTCTGAACAGAGTTTTGTCATGTTTCATTTGTGCTATCATGTTCCGGCACATGTTGTTATTACATGGCTTGATTAAGGTACACAGTAGGGTGACATCTGGGGCCAGAGCTGAAACTGTTCTGGGCCAGCACACAACTTACACACGGTCCACAAACCGCAAAGAATGACGGCCCTTTGGTGGCCCAGATCAGGTTTGCCACACGTAATCCACACATGGGCCAGTGTAACAGGGCGGCCCTTAGCGGCTGGAAACACAGTGAGATGGACCAAGGCAAGTGTAGTGGAACAAAAAGTATTTATTTCCTATACAGCTCTCCTTACAACGATTAATTTGTCGAGCTTCTTCACAGCACAAAAATCCACACTCTAATGACAACTGGCAGCCTTAAATATGTTCAGCTGTCACAGACTTAACCATTATTCCACTATCAGGTAAATTATTAAATCCCAACCTTCCACCACAGTATACAATATATCAATAAGAATAAATAAATACATAAATACATTTCACATTTACATATTAATAAATATTTCACACTTTAATGTTACACCAAACCCAATATTATAAAAACCCAGAAACCCAAGCACAAAAAGATTCACCACACTCTCTTTACCAATGGTCTCTCCCGGAACCTTTAAATGGTGTCTGGACCCCCAGGGAAACATTTGCCCATACACCTTGAAGAGGACACAGGCAAGAAAGGTGAGTAATCATTACCTTACACTTATTTGCACCACTTTTATCCCTAGATTTCACACACACATTTGCATTCATTTTCCTTACTGGTAAACCTTAATCACAATTTCAATCACCATTCTTTTCTTCTGACAGACAACCACCACATTCCTTGATAAGGAGCAGCTGTGCAGGATCTGAAATAAGGCTACCAACTGATTTTAAAATTCCCAATAAATAGTCAATAAATATTTAAATTTCTTGTGTGCAAATGTTTTACTGTGCAAATCCATGCTTAAAGTGCAATGCTAAATAAAGTGCTTGATAAGGTGCTTTTAATAAAATGAAAGGTGTGCTCTAAAGTGCTATACAGATAATATAATATAAATAAATGTAGTAAGGGAGTCCTCTTCCTTACAGCCAGCACAGGACCACCAGTGTGTCTGCAACTGGCCTTGTGCTGGCCCATGTGTGGGCCACATCTGGCAAACCAGATCTGGTCCACCAAAGGGTCGTCATTCTTTGCGGTATGTGGGCCATGTGTAAGCACATTGTGTGGGCCAGATCTGGGCCATACCAATTTTGCTATGTGGGAGACTGATGTAAAAAAAACAAAACTTTAACACATTAACATTGTTAGACTGCATCTTTGTTTTCCACATGTAAACTCAGAAATGGACTTTTGGCAAATCTTCCCCCTGGAAGGGGTTTACATGTGGATGTATACAAAAAGCTACTTTCATCAGAATATTCATATTGATGTGGACAAGGCTTCAAATTGGGGCCAAAGGAGCTTGCAAAGAAAAGCGTCTGGACTTCTTTAAGTTGCTTGAAGACGTTTCACCTCTCATCCGAGAATCTTCTTCAGTTCTAAGGTTAAATGGTGGGGAGTCCCAGATTTAAACCTAGTGGGAGTATCCCCCCACAGAGGGACAAAAGGACCCCCTGATGATCCTCTAATCGCCTGAGCCAAGGTGCGAAACTGGGTGTGGGTCCCAATCAGCCAGGGTTTTGGGTGAGCTCTTTGTGAAACCTGGCCCCACCTTATCATGCAAATTCCTGAGGTCAGATGGCCCAGGATGTGCGTGGGCATTAAGGCGTCTGGGGAGGGAACTCAAAACTGGATTATAGATGGCAGACGGTTGGTGTTGTAAACCACCGCCTCTGTTCAAAGATGGTCGCTCACAGTGGACATAGATGGCTTCTTTCACTCCTCTTTCAAGGAGTTCAAGGCTTCAAATTGTTTTGCATTTTTCTGTATTTGGAAGAATTTTGGACTCTATAAAATTAGGATGACATTTTTGGTAAAATGACTGGTACTTATATAGCACCATTTTACTCAATTCAGCATTTTCTACTTCTTCACCCATGCAATCACATATATTCATATAGTGTTTTTATCTACGTATAATAAGTATAATATAGTCACTCACACTTCAGTGGATGGATCCGGGTTAAGTTGGGGTTCAGTATCTTACCCAAGAATACTTCAGCATGTGGCGTGGAGGAGTCAGGGGTGTATTGACCCTCCAAATTGGTAGATGAGCCACTGGAGCCACAGCCTCACCAAGAGAACTTTTGAAAGAATATATTTAATTACTCACACCGCCTCGTTCTACACTAGTTTGTCTTAGCTTCCTTCCAAAAAGCCCATCCATCCATGTGTATATCTAATTTCTTCACCAGTTATCTGGTTTAGAGTTACTAGGTTACTGGAGCTTCTTCCATCTGTCATAAGGCAAAAGATGTGGTACACCGTGGCCTGATTGGCATTCTGTCACAGGGCCAACACAAACAGACTACCATTCACACTCACATCCATACCTACCACCATTTCAGAATCACCAGTTAACCTAAAATGCATGTTATTGTACTATGAGTAGAAACTAGAGTACCCAAAGACAATACAGGCAGACAACAACATTATGAAAACTCCACAAAGAAGGCCCCAGCTGGTCAGTGGAATCAAACCCAGGATCCATTTCCTGATGCTAACCCCTGCAGCTACTGCACCATCATATCATTGTTTGTTTTTTTTTTTAATTTTAAGTCTGCACATTGGAAGCAGAAGTCAGCATCTGTGAGGCATTTGTGACAACAGAGAGAAAGAGAAACAGAGAGAAACTAGTATGTGTTTCCAAGCACCATCCCAGGGTTTACTGGAATGCTGGTGAGAGCCTGGTGTGTGAGGTAATGTCCTGTCACCAAGACCCGCCCATACCTACTGAAGCTCACCATCCCATTGGTCCAAGGCTAATAATATGTAACTTCCATGGCCTACTGAGAGTGGGGCTGTAAAAGTTAGTAAGTGGTGCAATGATGCAGTGACTGGGTGGTAGGGAGCATAGACCACAAACTAATGTATAGGGATTGTTGAGCATACAATGCCAGCAAGTTGAAAACAGATGGGCCTGAGGAGAATGTCCCTCAGTTATAGACCCCTCTGTATAATAAAACTGTGCTAAAACCCTGCATATTAACAGCTTGAAAATGTTATGCGGGGTCATCAGTGCCATAAAAAAAATCACCATCTTCAATGAGGTTTCCACATGCTGGAACCACAATAATAACTGAAACTGGAAAAGTAAAAGGGAGGAAAAAAATGCCACCCCAGAGGTTTCTTTTTAATGATACCGCACGCTTATGTCACTGGCACCCTGCCTGATGAGGACTGTGTGGTTTGTGGGGCATGTTGGTGAAAGAGACCGTGCCAGATTGGCCTTCCTGAACTGGTGAAAGCAACAGCTCAGCTACTGTATGAACTTCTGTTTTTGTGGGTACTCTATGTGTGTGTGTGTGTGTGTGTGTGTGCGTGCGTGTGCATGTGTGTGATTTAGCTAGTGTAGCAGTAGGTGTAAGTTTGCCAGTGTATTTGTTTGCATGTATATGAAGAGGAAGGAATGTGTAAACATGTATGTATGCGCTGCAGTAGCCTGTATACAGTAGGCATGTATCCTCCACTTAAGTGCACAAACACATGCTGCATGCTTTTTTTGGGAGGACAGAACGGGGCCAGTTATTGTTTCCTGGTTTTACTAGACAGAAATAAGTTCTTTTACAGTGCCTCCTTCTCTCTCTTTCTTCCCTCTAAAGCATTTACCATAAAGCATTTACGCAAAGATGAATGTGGTAGGGGTTATTTAATCCAAACCTCATCCACATATGTTTGTTTTACATCTTTCTCAAGATGGGCGAACTTTGTATATAAGCAGCTTCTTGCAACATGAGATGTAAAATGTTATCCCTTCTGGTGCTTATGTATAATTAAGATTAGTGTTCTCAAGGGGTTCCTGGGAGTTGCATCAGAGATTACCTGGGCAGCAGCACTCTCTGAAGAAATCACCTGGTTTGCCTTTTTTTAAGCTGAAAGTCTAAATGCACCTACACAAACACAAAGTTATTTACACACATGTACACGAAGACAGGGAAGCTGTACACATGAATGGAGGCACACATGGGTACACACACACACACACACACACAGGCACACATGCACAGACAAAGGTCAGTTGCTAGGGCCAATTCTCAGCTCCATTTCCCCTAAAGCAAGTAGAGCTGGCTCACCATATTCCACAGTGTGGTAGCGGGAGAACATTATGTTCTGCTCCACAAAGAGAGCAGTAGTACATTTAAGGCCCCTATGGACCTGCCCTATAATTCTGATATGGAGTCGGCACTATGTGTGCGTGTGTATGTGGTGTGTGCATGTGTGTTTGCTGATGTGTTTCTGTCTTCTCTCTGAATCATTTACATAAGTTTGAAGTTATGTCATTGTACAGGTATACTATATTTGATGTCTACAAATGTTGCATTAGGTTCACAATATGACAACACACACAACTATTCAACCTGACTAAAAAGTTAATGGCAACAATAATGATAAAAATGACATTTTTATTTTTTATTTTGCCATTAATGTTAACTTCATACACTTTCTAGTGGTATTTTGATTGGATTGAACTATTCATTTGAGGACATTTTAATGTGGGAATGGCCAGTAAGAGTGGTGTTGGACCATTTTCAGCTTTCAAAAGAATTTTTTTTATTCCTTTATGTATTTTCTTTTGAATGCAGTAAGACTTTTGGCTGAGTTAATTTCCAGATTGTTTTACCCCATTTATAACCTTAAACCCCATCTGTCATTTGTCATTTGAGTTTCTGCCACCTTACATTATTTCATCTGTAATTTAGGCAGTTATCTTTATATATCATTTCCTTCATTTTTAATGTAACCACTCTTTCATTCAAATGCAAAAAGCCTCTACAATAGTACATAACTAAACAGGGTAGTGCAAGAATTCAAAGACTTTATTACCAAAAACAAAATGTGTATCAGTCAGATAAATATCACATTTGCATTGTATAAGGAGGAGCACAGGCCACTAAACTGCTGCATTTTATTCAAACTGGCAGATTGTGTTAATGACTCTTTGGACCATTCATTTTCGTGTTGAAGAATTACTCCTAGTGGTTCCATGTTGGAGCGTCATTCATATTTCTCTTTGGTTTTGCACTGGTGTATGAAGATGATTATGATACAGCAAAAGTATACAATATATCTGTATACACCTCCTAAACACAAACACACACACACACACTGTCTCTCTCTTAGACCAGTGCACAGCATTTGAGAATCGTGCAGATATGTGATATCTTTCTCTTTCTGCTCAAGTGTCGTCTTGTGCTGTTGCTGCTTCCTTGCATCCGTAAAGATACCAATCACTGTTGCCCGCCTTGCTCTCTCTCCCACAGAATCAACACAGTCTTTAGACATCAAACAGACCTGATACACAAAGCCAATACAGCAGTTGTTTACTAGATCTGAAGGAAATGATGTGCTATCTACTTCCCCTACCCCCAACAGCAACAAATACCCATAAACACACAGAGTTCATTACACTTTAGGATTGTCCTGAATAAGAGGCATGCACTACAGTTCGGGATTTGGGTTTATCAAGTTAACTTAACTAAAAAAAAAACTTAAGATTTATTTAACCCTGGGTTTTCTGTATTACAGAGGCGGCTCGCTTCTTACCAGATTGGATAGTCATGGTAATTTATGCAGACCAACCCCGCTCCAGAGCTGCTTATGTTTGAGCTTAGAGATGTATTCTCAGGAGCGTAGGGTCACCAGATCCATCAGATTTCAGTGCAAGAATACAAAGAGGGTCTGAAGTTTGTTGTTCTTTGTCGTTCCTGATGAGCATCAGTAAGACATGTTGTTTTTAGACAGCAAATAATTACCTGAAATGGAGCACCTTATTTATAATTATTTTTTTATAGAGAGTTTATAATTTTCTGTCTTTCATATTTATACTTTGAGTAACTTTAACAAACCATCTCTCCATTTGAGATGAATTAAGGATACTGATTCTAAAAGCCTTGATAAACAATCCTAGAACATTAATTTTATAATACAGCACAATTAGAATTCATTAGTAGAAATACAGCTATAACAGTGTATTTTATATTTATACTGTTATACTTGTGAACATAATTTGATTGCAGGCTCAGACTACTTCTGAACCCTGTTTATTTATTTAAGTTATTTACTTGCTCTTATTTACTCAGGTATTACACCACTGGTATAAGACCTGAACAACAACTGTAATCTGAGTGATTCGCCCATCTCTTTATAGTACAGTTGTGATATTGACAAGTCTGTCAGCTTGCATTGTCATTCTTTTTTCTGGCTTTCTTTCTTAGCTTCACACAGCCTGGGCTTTACTTATATTTTGCCACTTTTCTGGTGTTACTGACAAAAACACTTAAACTGAATGCTTTTCATGTTAAACTGCTACATTGCGTTTTTCCTATTATGCACACTCACGGTGCTAATTTGTCCGCAGCAGCTGTCTTGCTTTTAGCTTTTATGTGTTTGATCTCTTGATACTTTTTTTTCTTTGTAAAACCAGCCACTCTGCTCACTTTAGACATATCCATGTTTCTCAATGATTATATATTGCCTGTGCCATCCATTTCATTTGAACACACACTCAAGTTGACCACCTTTCACCACTCTTGTTATGTCCTCGGTATGCTGACTTAATTGACAAAGACTTTAAATGAATTTTCAAAGAATTATTTGACCATTAAAAAGGCAGGGCCATGCATTACTTTATACAAAAAAAACCTTAATGAATACAGCTAGCACAGGATTACTTGCACAGTGTTTTTGGAAAGAAGAGTGGAGCCGGATGACGCATAAGACAACTGGTGAAGTCACCCCACGTGTGTTTATACACCACTACTGTATTTAATCATTAGCAATTTTCTCCTGTCTCTCTCTGTTCTTATTACTTTCCCCTTACTGCCAAGTGGCCACAGGAGATGGCTCTCCATCCCTGCACCTGGTTCTGCTGAAAGTTTCTTCCTGTTAAAAGCGAGGTTTTCCTTCCCACTCTCACCAAGTGTTTGCTTATACAGGGTTGTGTTGTTGGTCAATGTTGGGGTTTCTCTTTAATATCACAGGGTCTTTACTTTACAATTGCAACTGTTTTTGTGAATTGGTGCTATATAAATCAAATTGAATTCCACTGAATTGAGATGTTTAGGTGTCTCGTTGTGTCCCTGGACTCTGTAATGCTTTTCTTTGCATACTCCTTTTTAACTTAACCTCTTTCTGGGCCTCAGTTTGCAACTTTTCTCACTTTCACACATAAACACACACACACACACACACACACACACAGACCAGTACACCAAGAGGCATGGTACATATTATGGGATAAATGCTAGTGGTTAACCAGACACTAACTCCAGCAGAGAAGTTATTTTGGCTTTGTGTCATGTAATGGCATTGTCTCCGGAGTGTGGTTGACTGAGATCAAATTGTTATCCTAAATAGAAGGTCCGCAACAGGAAGGGAAGGCTGCTGTTGTATCTCTATTAGTGATCAGGTCGTGCATAAGAATCTTTCTACTTATTTGAGAGAAACCCAACTTCAGTGTGGTGTACAATGAAGTGTACAAAGATTGGATGAATGAAAAAGAGAGTAAGTGTTTAGTGGCCACTGTAGCTTATATTATTATTCACGGTCAATGAATGCTCTTCGTACTTGTTTCTTAAAAAGACATGTATACTTTAGTGACTCCAAAAAGCAAGAAAAATAAAAATAAATTAGAAAAAAAACCTATTTTAAGCAATGATTTGCAAATCTCTTAAAACCATATTTTATTTACAATAGAAGACAGAAAACATAGCAAATGTTTAAACTGAGAAGTTTTACCACTTTATTAGAAAATGTTAGCTAAATTTGTTGGCAGCAACACATTTCAAAAAACTTAAGACAGGGTGTTGTTTACCACTATATAGCACCCCCGCTCCTTTTAACAACACTCTGTAAACATCTGGGGACTGAGAAGACCAGCTGCTGGACTCAGAGAGGAATGTTGTCCTGTTGTTATCTGATATTGGATTCTAGTTGCTCAAAAGTCTTGGGTCATTTTTTAGGGTGGGGGCTTCTCCCATGATTCAATTCCAGCCAGAGTCAGAAATCGTCTTTAGTACTACTTACTTTTTCAGTTTTTGTTCCCCTGTCCCAATTTATGTTTTTCAGACATTACAAGAGAGCCAGGTGATGTCACATTTAAACTGAGCAAATATTTTTCATGAAATTGTAAAATGTCTCTGTTTAAATGCTAAATATGTCCTATTATGAATAAAATATGGGTTTACGAGATTAGCAAATCACTGTTTTTGTTTGCATCTGTGTAAATGAGGTAATTTTGGCCATTTCTACTAGTTGGAATAGTTTAAATCCTCATTTTCACTGGAATTTATTTTTAAAGGCCATTAAAGTTTCCTTTCAGGCACAGTATTGAACCCAGATACACTGTGACTCACCTCCATATGTGTCAGTTTACAGTGTAATAGTAGATTCAGGTAAAGCAAACAATGATTGGCCTAACATCTTCTCTTGTTTTTCTGTCTCTCAAGAGAAAGGAAAACAAATTGACACAGTTTCCAGCACTTCGAAAACCTTTTTGATCATGCCCTTAAAGTCCAGATTTGAAAACTGTTATGTGCACATTTGCAATTTGCAAACTTGTGCTTAAAGCAAAGAAATTCTTTAGTAAAACTGACCCAGCCTTCATCTTGATGGTTACATCTGGTGACTATAGTTGGCTCTGTGACCCAGTGATCAAACAGCAGTGTTCACTGGAATAGCCTGTAAGCTTTAAATGAAAACAAGACATATCACACCAGGAATACTATCAGTAACATGCTATTATTGGTCCACACTGTCAGGGCTGCAGACATTAACATCCTGGTATGTCCAAAACTGAACATTTTGGCTGAAAGAACCTGCACTGTAGCACGTGTTATGGTCTACCATGTAACAGCAAAAAGAAGTTTTCTTGACCACACAAACACAAATGTGGCTCACCACTTGCCTTGCTCAGCAGATTTGACTCCCTGTAACATCACTCTGTTCTACAAAATGAAGGCTCATTGCCTTTCAGAAATAATTACAATGTAATTTAACTTTTCACATTGATCACCATCATCTTAAAGTTACCTGGAACTTGGCAGAACTACCACTACTGTTTTTTGACTAAAAAGGCTTTCCAAGGCACTCAGGAAAGTTCGAAACTAGAAGATAGGGAATTAGATCCAGATGCCTGAAGAATGACTAATGCACTCTATGGTAAATTGTTGTTTGCCGTTAAGGACAATTACGAGCAAAAACAGCAATTAAAATACCAAATGGCTGGACACTGGCGAAAGTTGCTTCGAAATAGGTAAAATCTTCAAAGCCAGTGTTTTGCAACTGGCGACTGCATTGCATTACGTGTTGTTCTAACATGGTCACATTTGAACTGTATGAACAAAGACAGACCTACTGCCTGGTCTTCATCTTCACACACAGTCTTTACATGCTTCATCTGAGGCATGAGCCTCCAGTGCAGTCAGCAATGCCACACACGTTCAATTGCACAACTGTTTAGGAGAACAGCCTGGAGAGGATTTTAACTCAGTTATTGGAAGCCAAGATATGCTATCTTTCTTTCTTTTTGTTCAAATAAACCCCTATTAGCAATCATATATTTTAACTGTTACTGCACTTATGCTTAAAGCAAGAAGAACACAGAATAATCAGTTTCATTTAAAGTTAAAATACAATTTGAGAAAACTTTGATGTGTTGAAAAGTTGAAAAAAAATCAATTTACATAAACACTGGTGATTTGAATATATATGATTTTCAGCTCATTGTATAAATAAGACTATGTGAGAATGTCAGGGAGAGCTGGACAGAGCAGAGACAGACAGCGACAAGATCGTCGTGTTTTGTTAACCTGTGTTTGCATATTTTCCACACATGCATAGGCGCTTGCATTTCAGTGGCCTTATAATGAGGTGATGTCATCACATATAACCCTTGGGGAACAGTTTGTTCTTCACAGTAGAAGTGTTTTTTGAATGAACAATGTGTCCTTCACAGTAGAAATCCTTCCTCTATGGTTATATGGACATGTTCCACTGGTGTCTCGTTTCCCTCAGAAAGTAAAACAGCTGCAATGTTGTTGGTTGGAACAAACTCATTTTTTTTTTGTTTTGTTTTTTAATACTCAAACAGAGGTTGTGCAATACAAATATCAAATGCATTAACTGTCAGTTAAGTGATGGTTAATCTCCTATCCCTGTTTGAGCAAGGCACCTTAACACAGCTGTTCAGGAAAAACTAGTTCATTGGCTTTGTAAAAATGCATCATCAGCAGTAGGAACAAACTCTACCAACAACACACACTTCCAGCATTATACACCTCAGAAGAGACAGCACAGTTTGTGTAGAGGTGTAAAGACTTTCAGGACAAAGCATAATGTAAAGTATATTTATCACTATAGCATTTAACAATAAAGTGATGTCACCAGTGCAACTTACCTACTAGCTGAATGTTTTTTGTGAGAAAATGACAAAATAATTACCTCAAAAAATAAAATATGGCTTAAAAAAGAGATAACATACATCAACAACATGTCTTATCTTTCACCATCCATATTAGGGAAAGGGGATTAAGTAGGATTGAGGCTAATGCATTTGTGTGTGTCCGAAGCTTTGTGTGTGTGTGCTTGTATCACTTATGTTGTGAGGACACATGTCTGTATGCACACACTGTAAGGACCAACCTCCGTTTAGGGGGGAAAAGCCCCCATAAAGTAAATCATTCTATTTAGGTAGTCAGCCCCTTTCCTGCCTCTAAAGAAACACATCAAGGCAGCAAGCAGCCTTAAGTAAAACTTCGTATGCTTCTTCTATAAGCATTACTTCAGTGAGAGCAGAAAACCTGTACACGCAATTTGGGAGACATCTAATTAAAAGTCCTGATATTACCAATTAGTTGGCAAAAAAAAGCTATTTTGCTTTTTTTTTTTAAGTGTTGCAGAGTCTTCTGCACAGTGTGCATTTAACAGTATGAATAAGGAAGCAACAGTCATAAGAATCATAGATTCAAAGACCTATTTTTTATGATTGATTGCATGATACAATATTTATAATCTTAATATATTTAAAATACATGTTAACCTCTGGTGTGACAAATTAAGTTAAGCAATTTTGTTAAATGATGGTAACTTTAACTGGTATTGGTAGGAGAAGACAGGTCTGGCCTTACCTTAGTCACAGCGGGATATCCAGCAGCAACTTCACCAGAACAATAGGGCTTTTCTTCATGGGAAACTTCAATAGAGGAAGCCCACTGGTCCAGGAAACCACTGGGGGTATAGAGGCCACAGTCTCTCACACCTGTCTCTCGCTCAAAATCCTCGCATACCCCATCACCGTCATAGTAGTAGCACATGCTTGGCTCCTCTGCATTTGAAAACACAACACACTTCAAATAAGTTATCTGTACGATAAAAATAACTTCTTAAACAGAAGGACTGAGTGCATCAAAGATATCAGCGTGGTTCATCTTAAACATATCTCTCACCGCCACCCATCTCTCTCGTTGAGCATGTCCTCATTTGGAATGAGTAGAGAAAGGGGATCAGATAAAGGCAAGAGATGAACGTAAGGGATAAAGGGAGTAAGAATCAAATTATAAGGCGTATATAGATGTATAAGGGCAGAAGGGGCAAAAAATATTAAGAAAGAATAAAAGAGAAAGAGAGCAAAACAGACAAGCACAGAAAGTGGAGGGGGTGGTGTGGGGCAAGGTCAATGGGTAAAGTAAGATACAGCAGTATTTTTTCCAGACATCCCACCCGGAGTTTGGGGCTGGAACTGAAAGCTTATGGAGTGGAGGAGAGGGGAGCTGAGCAGGGATGTTTGCCTGGGCCTCACTGGTCTCAACTCTCAGCTAAAGCAGCGTCAGCCGGTGGGGTTCCAGTTGGGGGGAAAGGCGGCACTCTGTGCCAAGTTGGCCAGGGCCTTCTCCTCGAAATTCCACCCATCTACAGCACAGCCAAAAGCTCAAGTCAGTTCTGTGCTCTGGCAATGGTAAAACGAGGGGCTACTGAGGGGGCATATAGAATAAGTCTCCTGCCACTCACTCAGCAGGAACAGAGGCGAGGAAGAAGGGGAGCAGTAAGACTGAGACAAGAGGAAGTTCAAACAGTGATTGTGAATGGTAGAGGAATAATAGGTAGAATGTGAGCTAAAGAGACAAGGAATAGAAAAAAAGGTCAGAAGGGGTGTGCTTTAGTATCAGAGTTTGATAGAAATTACATTTAGTTAGATTAAATTTAAAAAAAAAAAAAGATTGTGACCTGGTGCCTTTGAGATTTTTTTAAAAATTATTATTCTGATTGTCATCGTGGGCACAAACAGACAAAGAAAAGAGTGAAATCTGACTTAAAATCCATAATTTTAAGGATGTCTATCTGGATGTGGACAGTATCTCAACTGGATTGTAACAGCAGGTGGGTTTGTATGCAAAGAACTTGTGATTGTCATCAGTTCCAGATTTAAACCGGCTGAATCATGATAGCCTATTAAAGCTCCTCCAGATTGTAACATCCTAGACCTGTTGTATACTTACTGTCAGTTCTCCATCCAACTCACTGACAAGCAGGCACTTGCTTGCACATACAGACAGATGGACAGAAGGTCCCTTCATTATAGTCTCAGATTTCTGTGTAAAACCTCAGCAGTGTTGAACACACACAAACATACACACACTTGCAAGCATCCCAGAGCACTGCAGTTGGTGGAAAAACAGCACAGCCAGTTCAGTCATCCAGCAATCTGACAGGGATTAAGTGGCCACTTCACAGAGGGTTACACATGTGTATCCATGTACTGTACATACACAGAATCACAAGAGTGGAAGAAATATGATTATCAGCTACTGGGACCCAGAACAAAAAGTCATTCATCTATTTATAAAATTTAAAAAAAACAAATTATAAAAGGAGATGTCTCTCTTTCAACTATGTTAAAAAAAAAAAAAGACCCAACATTTCTCTATTTAAAAGTAATGATTTCCAGTTTGTTTTTTTTATACAAGAGGTTGGAGTGATTATGATATCTCCTGGTGTTTTATTTGTTTGGAATAGGCATCGAGTACTTGAAGTACACCCAGGCGATGTGTCAAATCCTTTCATTCACAAAGTGAGTCTCGTTTAAATGTCTGCAGTCTCTTTTTATTGTAAAATAATGAAGCATGGGAATCCAAACATATAATAATAATGTGGAAAATTTTTTTAAAGCGTTAATACTTTACTAGAAATCCTACCTTTATAAAATTGTGTGTGTTTATGTCCCGTTTGGCAATTTAAACAAGTTTATTTGTGATTACTAATGAAACAGTTCATTTTTTTTTGTTTGTTTTTTTAACTTTTCTTGCACAAGGAATTATTGCAAGACTGTTAAATGGTTATGCATACGCTGCTATATCATCCTGTCATACTGAACTCAGAGCTATGGACAGAGCATCAGATAGCAGTAGAGCATTTTCAAGACTTACCAACACAGTTGAAGAATGGCTCTTTCTTGCACTGACTAGAACAGCCATCCCCATTCAAAGAGTTCATATCATCACATTCCTCTCCTTTGGAACTAAAAGAGCAGGAGACAAGTGCTTAGAATACATACATATATATATATATATATATATATACACAGGGCTGCACATAAGTGGTCCACCGGTGCGCATTTGCTGTCAAAATAAAAGACACACACCAGATAAGAACTTGGAAGGCGTGTTTGGGTACATGAGATGTTCTGGAAGAGGACAGACAATGTTCAGAAGATGTCGAAGAAGCAAGCTCCATAAGCAATTACTTTGGTGTTCCTCCACTGCAAAAGAAGTGCGTATTCCCGGAAATTCAGAGAAATTCCAAGAAGTACTGAACAAATGTCTGTCCTCCTCCAGAACATCTTATGTACGCAAATGCGCCTTCCAACTTCTTATCTGGTGTGCATCTTTTATTTTGACAGCAAATGCGCACCGGCGGACCACTTATATATATATATATATATATATATATATATATATATATATATATATATATATATATATATATATATATATATATATACATATATATATGATAGATAGATAGATAGATAGATAGATAGATAGATAGATAGATAGATAGATAGATAGATAGATAGATAGATAGATACGTGGTGCCTGTTACCTTTGGATGCGACCATCACCACAATAGGGTGCCCCAAGTTGATGCACCAAAGGTGGAGATGGCTCACTCTCACTTTGCCTGGAGATTGTTTGGACCTGGTAAGTATACGTAACATGTGGTATCACATCCCTGCACAAAGAGTGAGAAAAAAACACAGTAAGTTCATATGTCTGGGCAATACAAAGAAATACCACATGCAAAGAAAGTAAAAGTAAAAGACTGCATACAAAAAACCTTCATCAGACCAGGTCAGTGGAGATCAAGTTGTTAGAATTGTTGCTACGTCAACTGGTCAGTTTGTGTGTCTCTTTATTCAACTAGTAAACTTCTAAGTTTGTACTTTCACATATCTGTCTTTCCGATCGACTGATACGTCCGCTTTTACCCACTTCAGGTCCAGCTTTGTTGTGTTTCCTTATCACAGCGATTCAAGGAACCATTGTGACGAAATACGGGAGAAATAATGGAGGCTTACTCACTTTGATTGTCTAAGTCACCATAATGTTTTTTTTGAGGCACCATGATAAGGATTTCTGAAACAAAAAAGTCTGAAAGAAAAATATATAAATAAGAAAATCAAAGCCATAAACAAAAAAATAATCAAAGCTATGAATGAGAAACCAAAACCACTAGACAAGCAATTAATCCCAGGGAAAGAAAACAAGTAAATAATAAAAATGTAACTGAGGGTGCTTTTTGGAAGTCTCTTCCAAGTCTCTTTATTCTCTCTGGTTTTACGTTGTACCTCTATCATAATCAGATTGCCTCTTCTAACTACTGGTCCCTGTAATCAGTGGAATTACTTTCTTTAAAAACTGAGGCAAGTGTGTTATTTTATGACTCATTACAATTTAACAAAGAACAAGAGTAAAAATAAGTAAAGGCAACGAAGGAAAGTTCTGGAAACATGCAATAAAAATAAAATAATTGAATCACAAAAGCACCTTCATTTACATCTGTATTGTTTAAGGTTTGGTTTTTTTTTCCTGTTTTGATATTTTTTTTGGTACTATTTTGGTTTCTCATTTCTAGTTTTTATTTGCATTTGTTATGGTATGGCTTCTCATTCATCATTCTCCTGTTAGGCTTTCATGGTTTGGGGGGGGGGGGGGGGGGGGGGGTGGATTGTGATCATGGCATAAGATTTGGGAACTTAAATATAGGTCATTAGCAAATTTTGTCTATATTCATATATTCAGAGTATTAGAATATTTTGATTTTGAGTCCATTATTGTTTAAACAGTATAAATACTATGTTTCTTTCAATAAAATATGTACATGCAACCACAGTCATGAGAAAGACTGCTGACAGTTGTCCAGATGATAATCATCCATTCCCTCCATGAGTTGGGTAAACCACATCTGAAAAGACTGGCTGTTCATAGAGTTTACTCACAGAGTAAATCAGATGTTTCGAAGCATGTTAATGGAAAGTTGACTGGAAGGGAACGTGTGGTAGGAAAAGGTGCAAAAGTCAACACAGGTGACTGTAGCCTTGAGAGGATTGTCAAAAAAAGTCAATTGAAGAACTTGTGAGATGTTCACAAGGAGAAGATTCAAGAAAGGAGCTACAACTGTTATACTGTAGCTAACCGAGACAACGTTAGAAATGTCTTACCTGGAGAAAATCTTCTGGACTGTTGCTCAGTTTGTAGAAATATTTAATACAGAGAATGTGCTAAATGTGCTACACACTGATGGTGTTCAAAACAACGTGTGTTTAGTCCTTAACAAGACACGCAGATGTGTTAAAAATTAACACATGATGTGTTATTTCTAAAACATCTGTCTTGAGCGTGCGAGCTGGATTGTCTAGCCAACTCCCCTGATCTGAACCCCATAGAGAATGTATGGGGTGCTGTCGAGTGGAAGATGAGAAACACCTGACATAAAAATACAGACAAGGTGAAGGTCGCAATCAAAGCAACCTGGGCTTCAATAACTCCTCAGCAGGGCCACAGGCTGATTGCCTCCATCCCACACTGCGCTGAAATTACTCAAAAATATGCAATTATTTGTGTGAAAGGACCCACAGACTTATGTATTGAGTATATAAATGAATGATACTGGATTTCTGATTTGCAAGTGTTATAAAAAACATCACTTTACATTTAAAGAATACAACTTTTGAATATATCTTTTTAAGATGTTGTAGTACAATCAAACAGCACAACAGTTAATGTGCAGTAGCGCATGTTGATGTCTTTCAGTTCTTAAAGTAAAGGGAATGCTTGAATGTTGTATGCATGCAGCCTTTTTTTGGTATATCAGTTAAAAACGGCATCTATGAATGGGATTAAGTAGAACCAATAGTTTAGCCATGGATTATTTTACATGAACCATAAATATGCCTATTACAGAAAGCACCTCGCATACAGCCCATAGAATTACATAGCAATGAGAGACGCATACACACAGGCTTTAATTAAAACACGCACAGGCATATCACGCTATTCCCAAAGCTGCCATATATATTCCAGAGTGTGAATGTAACGCATCAGCAGGATCAAGCGCTAAACTTTCCCTGGTACCCCAAAGATTTAAACTAAAGAGTCAGATCATACTAAAGAAGGCTTTGAATGAGGTTCAGGAAAGCCTTTGCCTTTTCTGAGCACTTTTTTTATTTACTACTGAATGAGAACACGTAAATGTTTTCAATTAGATGCTTAGGGTAAAACATGTAATCTGCATAATTTTGTTGTTTCGCCCCCCTCCCTCTTCTTCACTTTTCCATGTTTGTTCATGGCATTCCCAACAGAAAGACCTAGACCAAGTACAAGTTCGTCGTGAAGTACGAAATATAAAAAGTGACAAGCCTAAAGATCAAGTAACAAAATGAATTCTCTTACAGCAAAGTTCGTGCCTGAGATTAGTTATTTATGTTGGCTTTATTATTATCAACACAGAACGTTTGGCCTGACAGACTCTCATCTGCACAACAGTATGCCCTGTTCTGCAATGTTGGTTCATACTGGTGCAACTCTAGGTTACACTCAAACATGTCCCTTCTAATTGAATTAGTTTAGCCTCTGGAAAAGTCAAGCTCTGGGAGACTTTATCTTTGAGCAAAGCAAACATGCAGAATAGACGGAAAGAAGAGAGAAACAGATGCCGCTTTGAAAGGAGGCACACAACTTTCCCTTTTGTGGATGGGCAGGTATTTGGGCCACTCGGTTTCAGGCAATCCAGTGCACTGAAAAGCACTAGCACTTACTGATTGGGCCACAATGGGAGGCCTGCTCATGCAAGAACAAGCAGAAAGGATGATTTTAATGACTGGATCTAATGAGGTAATCTAGTTCTCGTTAGGCTGATGGTCAGTCCTTCTAGCTTTTCACCGTCATCTCACAAATACAACTAAAAACAGTGCTGTCGTTTTCAATACATGGCTGTTTGAACAAACATGCTGTTTGTTTTAGGGACTAAAATCAAGATAAAAACAGTGCTGCATGCTTATTTCTCTGACAGACAATTTTCACACATGAACTCAGGTAAATTTCTCAGGATAGGTCACTCAACTGTCTTACATGTAGGGAGTGAGGTAAGATAAATAAATTCCCCTGATTGTTACCACCAACATTCTTACCTGGGTGCAATTAGACTGTGTACTATCAGGTTAAAAACCATCTCACGATTCGATTATAACAGGCATTTGGGTTCTCGCATGCACGATGATGTGATTGCTGGGAAAAGCGTGTAAAAAATGGCTCACGACTCCGGGGAATCATGTTCTTCTTCCAGTAGCAAAGTTGGAGCGGCGGTTTACAGCCACGCTGGGATTAAAAGGCTTAGAAAGGAAGCTGAGGTGAGTGACTAAGCCAAAGACTGTGGTTATGTCCGGCGCCTAGGTCTATAGCAAAGAACTGCAAACTCGTTACCCGTGTCAATACTGTAGCAGTCAATTCCAAACATTTTATTTAAGCGTGCCCCACGACTTTCTTATTTAAAAAGCAATAAACAGATTATCAGCTCATGTCAACTGAGCCATATATCATCCTCAGTTATTTTCTGAGAAAACACCAAGAGATCAGATCCCCCCGTGTCATACATCACAGTCAGCTTGGGCCACAAAGGCAGTTTCCTCAGGATCTGCAAAACTCCATCGTGGGGTCCTTCGTCCTTTCGCACATTATTTTTTTCTCCTCTTGTCACTGATATAATGATACAACACAGCTTCTGGGAAGCAGGTGAAATAGTTGCAATATTTAATCTACTGATTTGTGTTCACAGTTATTAATTTTCCCATTTTCTTGTTTAATCAATTAATGTGAAGTTTAATCAATGAATTTGCATTCACTGACAAAGTAGCCAGACTTTCTTCTCATCGTGTTTTTTTGTGGGGGGTTTTTGTTTGTTTTGGTTTTTTTTTTTTTTACTGATCTTGAGCATGGGTTTCGGAAAGTCTTTCAAAAATTTTGTTTGGACACTGAATGCTTTCTTACTGAATTATTTTTAGTCCAATCCATGTGCCTGACCATTTTCAGAGCCACTTAACACTGAACTTTGAATGATTCGGGCATAAAAAAGGCACCAGTTTAAATGTGGTCATATGTTAGCAAAGCCACTGGCAGCAGAGAAGAATGAACAAATGGCATAGAGATTTTTCATTTGTTTGTTTGTTTGTTTGCTACCTCAAAAGCACATAGTGATGTTGTGGACGAATTTATAACAGCCACACCTATAGGTTTCAAACAATTTAGTATCAGAATTCCTATCCAGTATTCATAAAAACACACTTATCTGTAACTAATTATAGCTATGTAAAATATCTGCTGTATAACTCATAGCTCAAAGGACCTTACTACAGTCACTGTCAACGTGTCACATGATAAGATTTCATCATTAGTGCTTTTTTGTTCTTCTCAAAACCCCAGAATAAATTTTTTTTCATAGTGGCTCTCTTGTGAAGTCTTGAACAAAGCCCTGTAATATGCATTTCAAAGGTATTCGAACTACACAGAGCCATGAGTTAACATACGTGAAGGCTACTAACAGCAAGAAGATTGCCGGTGTGTGCCTGTGCTCGTCTGTGTGTTCCAGCCTTTACTGATATGTGGACTCTTATGTGCAGATGCATTTCCATTCTGTAGCTCCTTGTTGTTCTTGGCGGAAAGATTCCAGATGAGAAAAACAGATAAATATAAGGAAGTTAAGAAAAAAAAACAACTTAATTTGAACCTGCAAGATCACCAAACAAAGCCTTACTTTTCAGGACTATTAATTATAGACCCACACTAACCTGTGCTATATGTATAGAGCTAAAATAAATTATTCAAACGGGACAGGAAATCATTTTTATGGCAATCGTATGCCTTTTTAGAAGTCCTCTGGGTTGTGCGGGTCTGTAGTTTCTATTTCCTTTTGCCTAAACAGCTGCATTTGCCTGATGAAAAATGATCAAATAAACTAAACAAGGACAGAGAAATGTCCTGGCTCTTCCTGAACCTTTAACCCTTAGCTGATTAATGACTTCTACCAGTTACAAGCCCTACTCTTTACCAGATTAAAAACAACTAAAAACACATTTTTACATTTTTAGAATTGCATTTTGTTAACTTTTGTCTGTTTTTGTTTTATACCTTGTGAAGCACTTTGTGATCTTTTATCTAGAAATGTGCTATATAAATAAAATTTCACTTTACTTTACTTACTTACTTTACCAGATTACTAACGGTTTGCTATGGATTATGTTTTCTATGTTTGTAATGAAGAGGCGATCGAAGAGAGTAAAGTAATAATCGCTGTAGCTGCTGTCGAAGGATTTCCGACTAATCAGTGATTTTTACTTCTTGTTATGAGAAAAAGTAATTATTATTATTAATTAGTGTTGACAATAAAGTGATATAGAAACATTGCCTACTTTTTCAAATAGCTGTGTGAACTGAGTGTGAACATTAGATTGACTTAAAGGAAAGAACTGCTGTTCCCCCATTTGACCAGAACTACATATAAAGTCCTCGGTTTAAGATCTAACTTGCTTTCAGAATTAGCCAAAAAAGAGTGCCACACAATAGTTAAACAAGCAAATCTAGACTTGAGTAGCTAAAGGGATAAATGTGGCAGATAATATGCAGAACTGTACAGAACCAGAGTTAAATTGCAAAGGGGGCAGTAGCAGCACTGCCACTGGACGACCTCCTTTGAGGAGGAGTGGAACCATCTTCTGCTACCTTCTTTCCTTACACTTGCTTGACCTCCTAATACTGTCCCTCTTTGCCCTCCAATCATGGCCATAATTTACCCCTCAAGTAGTCCTTTGCATCTCGTTACTTTGACCAAACAATCCATCATACATGGGTTGATACGTAGGAGGTATGTTCTCTGGCATCTCCTTTGCTCAGTTTGCCTCAACTAATCTGAAGGCCAGTAAGCCTGAAAGTGGAAGGTCAATCATCCGTGTCTGTCAAACCCACTGAAACATACGATGCAACTGTCTGTGTGGTCAAGAAAAGCATTTCAGCAAATCGACTCAGGTAGTCAAACGGAGCACTTTACGCTGGATTTGTGGCGGACAAAAACATCTGGGTGACCTTCACAATGTCAGAGGTTATGTTTGTTTTGTTATGCTTCGTGACGAGCCAATGGGCCTGCATCAGTATTCTGAACGACGTGTCTAATTTAATGTTTATGCCCTGATCAGTAAAAGAAAGTGAAAACATTATGCCCCTTCATTCTGCGTTTTGGAGGTTGTACAGTATGTTTTTATTTTGTTTGTTTTGTTCCACAGTGTTTCCAAATAAATTGTCCTAAAAGACACACTGTTCTTCTTAAGTTGGATGAGCTACAGACTTTTATGGTTAGAACACACATACTTACTTGCTAGATCTTCGCTGACCATTTAACAGAAACAAGATCGCACATGCTCTCACAACAGAAAACAGACAGCCATCGCAACTGACCACCACCACTGGAATGCAACCACAGCTAGTGAAATACACCACAGCAGTAAAACTACCTACAGTACATCAATAATAACTGAAGTGTGCCAAAACCTCAAAATAAATACATTCCTACTGTAGGCAACCTTCCACGGATACTCACACTATACTGGGAAGTTATGTACAGGCACTTTATGGAAGTTAGATATCATCACTGCATCTTGCATAACGTGCTCACTGTTCTGCCTCTTATCAAGCACTCTCCTTCTCATGGGAACCAGACTGACAGCATGATAGTGGGATGGCACAACACACAGCTCTGCCATGTATAGCAACATGTTTTTTTTCCTGTGTCAGCACATTCCATAAAAGCAAAGCATTAAATTCTCACCACAGTGTGCAGACAATACCTTCAACAGGCCGTCTATTTGCCCTTTCATGGAATATGGGGGAGGGGGGAAAACAAATGTGGGCAATAACTGACCTATGACTTATAGGAAACAAATGTTGGGCAACAGATTTGAAACTGCAGAACAAGAGGCGGCTTGCTTATGTTCCTGGGGGCATTAAAAAGGATATCTGGTATTACGAGAACATATCTAAGTGAATAGTTTCCACAGATAAAAAAAGCAAAACACTTTTTACTGGCATGCCCTGAAAAAACTCCTAATTACATCACACTAAAGAAGGAAGGTATACAGTGACTGCTCAGCAAGCCTCCATTTTTTCTCTTAAACAACCGTTTGCAGAAATATTTTTCATGCCGCTGCAAACTTATTTTACGAGCGGTTTGTTTTGCATTGTTTTGTTTGTCTTTCTGCCCACCTGCCAGCAAGCTTGCACAAAACATATGACAAGCTGAAATATATAAAACTTGGTGGACTATGAACAGGCCAAGTCAGAAAAATTTCACTCAGAAATGTTTGTGTGATCCTGACAGGCTTTGAGTGGCGATTTACGTGGAGGTTTGGGCACTAAATATTCACCTACCAGGTCACTCACCTATCTGTATATCGGTGGGTAGGTTCATTCAGCAGCAGACCATTGGGGGCATGTGTGAAGGGTGGCTGACGCAACAGGCGGTAGCGTAAAGGCTGGCAATGGTTGCAGAGTTTATAGTTTGGCTTGGATGTCAAAAGAGTGGCGTCGATCTCCAGATGGTGCTCCATAGTGTAGAACTGTACCCCATACACCTCTTCCTCAATGTCCAGCTTCATAGTGAGCGGGGTATCACAGAAAACATTGCTGGGACCCAGTGAAATGTTGTTTCCACTGACGGTCAGCAGCAAGATGTTATGGATCGCAGGCAGTGCTGTTTCCTCGCGGCTAAGAAATGTAACCCACACAGTCAAGGAGTCAGGTACCAGTGGGTAGGCGAACTCTAGCTGAAGCATGCAGCCCTGTAAAGGGCACTCTGGCAGGCCAACGACGTCTTGCTCGGTTGCTGAATGAGGGCTCCAGGTACGCACACTTGGTTCACAAGCCTGCTCCACATCAGGAGGGCCTATGGGATGAAATTACAAAGCAGTCACACACACACACACACGTAGGCAACACAAAAACTTTAAATAATTCACAAGCTTATGTTGACCATTTTATATACAGCTATGGGTGAATGTTAAACACTCATGCAGACACATAATGATGAATTCAAATACACTATTGTACAGAACTATTTTAAGATAACGGAACAGGTAAATTTAAACTAAATATTAAAAAAGATCGCTGACAGATTTTCATTTATTTTTTAATTGCATCAACAATCTTTTTGGTGTATCTGCAGTTCTTGCAACATCAAGGTTGAGGTGAAACTGAGAGTTCATTGTGAGTCCATCTGCAGAGGAAAGGCAGAGCTGAGGTGTGTACCTTCTGAGAGGGGCCCTGTGCAGGGTTCTCACTTCAGCGCAGTCATTACAACCTCTAACAGTCACACTCCAGCCATATTTGGAGTCCACACACAGCTAACTTGGATTATCCCAAGTGACGTACACTAACATTCATCAAGCACTTTTAGAAGCCAGCAAGCGGCAGACACTATGTTCTCCCTCAATTTCCTTTTGTGCATTTCCAAGCTGGCAACCAAAGAAGCCATTTGCTAACCTCATTTCTGGGCACCATGCAAAATTCCAGTGTTTAATCAAGTGAAGACTGAATATGGTTTCCAAGCCACATTATCTCAACACATTTATTATTGTACTGTAAGTGTGTGTGTGTGGCCAGTGTGGAGGTGAATTAAAGAAAAGAGAAAGAGAGTAAGAAATAGAGAAGAGAGGGAGAAAAGCGGGAGGCTGGAAGAGAATGAACTAAGGTACTCCAAGAGGTTGGCTTTGCTCGGCTCATGTAATCCCGGCTTTCTGGGTAAATTTTCATTGAGTTTGCAAGGAAAGGAGCTGTAGCCACTGAAAATATTTTGTAATGTCAGCTGTTATGGTGGGCCCCACTCCTGCTCTGGCACAGGAATTATGTGGTTGAAGATTTAAGAGGAGAAAGAGTAGAGGTGCCATTGTGTAACCCAAGGCAGTAGAAACTGTTTTTTTGTTTTGTTTTGTTTTTAAAGTTGATTGGCAGCACCCTTGTTTGTTTTGGGGTTTTAAAAATGAATTTAATGTAGCTTTATATGCAAATGATGTTTCCACATTCAAATTTTACACATTCCAAGAAATTGGTGCCATTTGGATTCTTGTAACAAGGTTTTGTTTTGGGTAAAATGGGTTAGTGCTTGTTATTTTTTGTTTTCGCTGCAGTTTTTGTTCCCCTTCAGTTAACAATTTGAATTTGTCACATCCCTTTTTACAACCCCAACTCTGAAAGAAGGAATGGGATAATTTGCAAGAAAATTTGTGTAAAAAAAATTTGTCTTATTCACAGTAGTAGATACAACACATATCAAATGTTTAGACAGAAAAATACCACCACCCCTCATTTTGAATTTAACGGCAGCAGCACATCGCAAATAAGTACAGACAGTGTTTACCACCATTTCTTTTATTTAACAGGAGCGCATAAACATGTGGGAGCTGGGGAGACTTTTAGGAGACAAATGTTGTTCTTGGCTGTTCTTGTCTCAGTCCTGGGTCATTTTTCATCATATTTTGTTTGGTGACACATTGGTTTAGCATGGTCTTGCTGAAAGGCCTTCCCTGAAGAAGTTGTGATCTGAATGACAACATATTTTACGAAACCTATATATACCTTTCAGCACTGATGGGGCCTTTCCATATGTCCAAAGTCACTAAATACAAGCTCATACCTTCAGAGATGGTGGCTTTTGAACTGAGCAGTGGTAACAAGCAAGATGGTCTCTCAACTCTTCAGTCAAATTTCAATTTGTTTGACAAAACAAAACAATTTTCCACTTTGACCCAGAGAAGAAAGTAGCATTTCTGGATCATGTTCACACATGGCGTCTTCTTTGCATCATAGTGCTTTAATCCCAGTTCCAGTTAGCACAGCAAACTGTGTTCACAGATAAGGATTTCTGGAACTGTTCTTGAGCGATCCTGTGACTTCAATGACAGAATCATGTCTGTTTGTTAATGCAGTCCTGCTTAATAGCCACCAGGCCTGGGGGCATCCAATATTTGATTTCCAGTCTTGTCCAAAGGCATACTAAGATTTCTCCAGATTATCAAGTTTTTATTAAGAGATTATGTACTCTAGATGATGAGATATCCATAGACCTCACAGTTTAAATTGAGGATTATTATTTTGAAATTGTCATATAATTTGTAACTGCAGTTTGTGTGCAGATTAGTGAACCTCTGCTCATCTTCACCTCTAAGAAGCTCTGGCATTCTAACATGCTCTTTTTATACCCAATAATGTCACTGAGGTGTTGCCAATTAACCTAATTTGCTGAAAAATGTTCCTCCAGCTGTTTTTTCTTAGTGCCACTTACTTTTCCAGTCTTTTGATACCCCATCATCAAATTAAAAATGAGCTAATATTTTTCATGAAACAGTAAAATGTCTTAGTTTATCTCAGTGGATGTGTTTTGTATTTTATATAGTGTAAAATGTGAGATTTGAAAATTTCTGCATTCTGTTTTTATTTACATTTTACACAAAGTCCCAGCTTCTTGGGATTTGGGGTGATGGAAGTTCCCTGATTGTTCTCATTAAGAAATGACTCATGAAGTAGCATACTTTTCGGTTGAAATGCAAGGCCTTCCCTGAAAAAGACATCTGGATGTGAACAGATGCTGCTCTAAAAGCTGTTTACTGTGTGCAGAACTGATGAACTGATGATTATAACTTTGGCATAAGTATGAATGTCTGTTGTCTCTGTGTGTAACCCCTCTGGCAGAACCTTGTCTTTGACCCAATGGCAGCTGGCAGCCAAATATTTTTCAGTAAAAGTTGAGCTAGGTTAAAAAAAATTTTGCTGGACAACCCTGCATTTTTCCTCCATTTGTGTTACTCCAATACTTCTTTTTTGTTGTTGTCTGGTTGATATGAGGACAGATTTATATTTATGCCAAATGTATTTTTTGTTTCTTTCTGCTAATCAAGCAAATCCTTCATTTGGAGTTTGATGCTTAACTTTAAGAGTATTACACTCTGTGAGGCTTGCTTTTTGCCACATATAAACTTTATTTAATAACTGTCTGTTAAATGCATCCTAAAGGCTCCTCGTCAACAAAAATGGAATTCCTGACTCGGCAATGACACTGGCCAGAAAACTGCTGCTGAAACATTTTGCTCTTTTCAAGTCAGGACAATTAATACTTGCTGTAATCGGTGAAGTACAACTCTAGGATAGATGTTGGTTACAATCATACCGATCCAGAAAAAGTCCATAGAGCTGGATGAATAAACAGACAGGGATATGTCCGGGCATGCACACTTTATGCTTTCTAAGAAGTGTCTGGCTCTGGCTTTCACTATCGATGACTCACTGTCACACTGCTACACACTTCCTCACTTAGAAGGCAGACGTCAACCCCCCCCTCCAATGCTTTTGCCCTGACACATACAAACAGAGAGACACTTTGCAGACACACAGACTCACTTATACAGGCAATGGGCACTCTTGTCTTGAAAATATATATCAAATCAGGTAGCATTTACAAGCCTTTTTTTATTTATTTATGTTTTTACATTTTTTAAACAGATGTTATTTTGGTGCACAGTGAAGGAGCTAACTACTATAACTCAAATAGTTATACCATAAGAAAATGTTACAAAATTTACAAGGGACTTGATGCTCTCTGTACACTAAAGTCACTGTAAATTTGGGGTTGAATGTGTTAGAATTAAATTGATTTTTTTAGCTGAAGCAGCAAATGTGTCCTTTGATTGTGACAGAATGACCAATGCGCTGTCTTTGATCCTGGCAGGATGGATGACAATAATCTCATCCTTTGATATATTGTTTTGTGCTCTGTAGTGTCAATTTGACAGCAGTAATGAAAGACAACAAGTGATAAATTACATGTGTAGAAGCTATCAAAGTGTCAAGAAAGACTACCAATATCATCAGCTCTGTTCACTTCATTCCTCTGAATTCCCAATGAATCCATCCATTTATCAAACCATCCATTTCAGATTCACTTATTCCATCCAACTGTTTTCTTCCGTTTATCTAAATCAGGGTTGCTGGAGGGGCTGGAGCCTCTCCCAGGTGCCATAAGGCAGGATAAGGGGTCCTGAACAGGCCTCCAGTCTGTCACAGGGCTAACACAAAGAGACAGACAACCATTCATGCTCTCATTCACACCTAAAATTTAGCATCTTAAATTAACCTAATGAGCATGTATATAGAGTGTGGGAGGAAGCCAAAGTACCCAGAGAGACACCAAACGGGCACAGGGAAATCATGCAAACTCCACGACAAAAGGCCCGACACTTGGCCGGTGGACTCAGGCCCAGGACCTTCTTGCTGTGAGGTGGCAGTGCTAATCACCATTCTGCTTGCTGTTTTTCTTTGTTTGTTTGTTTGTTTGTTTGTTGTTGTATTGTTGTTTGAGCCTGATGCAAAATAGCAGTCTATGCTTATACTGTCAGGCAGACGAATCTTTAAAAACTCTTTTAGTGAGGTGTCTGCAATCTCTGATTTTTCACAGATGCTTGCTGTTTAGTTTAAAGGATTAAATCCATAGATATTTAGAGAAAATAATGTTTGTGCTACAGATTGCAAGTGAAACACTGCAAAGTAAAATATAGTTGTCAAACATACACATCCTGAACCTTTTCACTTGCATCGTCACCACTGTTTTCAATCAGTCCTCCTTCACTCCTGTCACCAACCACATGCAATTCTCTTAACTATCTTGGGTGGTTTCGATCCCACCCAATCTCTCTTACCCACTCCTGGAATCCATATCCATGTGTTTTTGCCCCCCCCCCCCCCATTATTGCTTTTTTACTTCAGCCAAATTTCTCCAGGGCTTAGAGTAGCAAAGATTTATGAGAAGCATTCTGGCTCACCCTGGCCATGCTAGTGTTTCCCAGTCAAGTAGTATAAGGAGAAAGACATTGAAGAACAGGTGCCATGTATGTTTGCATTCACGTCAATGCGCCCATCTTCCAAAACAGGAATTTTTTGCCAGTAATCTAACTATAATAATCTTAAAGCAAGTAATTTAATGTCTAGCATTCTAATGACAGAACGTGACTACTGATCACATTTGCAACATTATAGAGGGACAGCAGCTGCAGTATTCTGTGTATCCAGTGAGAAGCTGGCCCGAGCAGAGTTAAGAGAGAACCAAACAAAGACCCTTTCCAAGAGGGAAAAAACAGTTTAAACACACATCATATTAGACAAGCCCAGACTTGCCTCTGGTTCACACACTATAACCAGTGTAAAGGCAAGGTTCAGCAGCTGCTGTTCAGCATCCACACATACTGACACATGATTCAGAATTTTAATCATCTTTGATTAGGATTCATTTCTAGTCTTGTGTTGTGGTTTGACCGCAGGTATGACTTTATTATTTATATTTATTGTCACTGATGTGTACATCAATGTAAAAGTTGAATTTATTTATTTTTATATAAGAGTCTGCTGTATAAACACTCAGCAGGTGCTTTATAAGGTACACTCTATGGACCTAACAAAGGTACATGGGATGTACACATCCTATTGCTGCACCTGTTGGATTGACATCTGGTGACTGTGGAGGTCAGTTCAGTACACTGAACTCCTTGTGATGTTCAAGAAACCAGTTTGAGATGATTTGGTCTTTGTGACATCATGCACTGTGCTGTTGGAAGCAACCATCAGAGGATGGGTACACTGTGGTCATAAAGGGATGGATATGGTCAGCAACAATATTTAGGTGAACTGTGGGATTTAAAAGAATTTTAGTTGGTGATCAAAGTGTGTCAATAAAATATCTCCCAGACCATTACACCAACAGTGGCACCCTGAACTGGATGGATCTATGCTTTCATGTTGTTTATGCCAACATCCAAATATCACAGCAGAAATTCAGACTCATCAGACCAGGGGATGTTTATTCAATTTTCTGTTGTGCAATTTTGGTGAGCCTGTGCAAACTATAGTAGATTCAGTTTCCTGTTCTTACCTGATAAGCACAGCACCTAGTGTGGTCTTCTGCTGCTGTAGCCCATCTGCTTCAAGGTTTGACATGTTATGCATTCCAGAGACGCTTCTCTGCATACCTTCTTTGTATTAAGTGGTTTTCTGAGGGGCTGTTGCCTTCCTATCCGCTCAAAGGACTTTGACCTCTGCCATTTTTGTTACTCACTGGTTATTTTCATTTTTCAGCTCATTCTGTGTAAACCCTAGAAGTGGCTGTGCAGGAAAATCCAAGTAGATCAGCAGTTTCATTGACTTTTTTTTTTGAAGGATTATATAATTTATGCGTAGTTATTTCATGAATATGTGCATTCCTGTCATTTTGTCGGTTAGGAGTTAAGCTCATATTTAAATAACTCTGCTTAAATAAATGTTTGTTGTAAAATGTAAATCCTACTAATTCTATATATTTGATCACATCAATAACATTTTTGTGAAATTGAATTTAAAATTGAATTTGAACAAATTCAGTATTAAACAGTGCTTATAGTGCTTCATATGAGAGATAAATAAACATATATTCAATTTAAACTAAAATAAAGCACAGTAGAGACAAGTATAGATCCAAAGAAAACCTGTCCAAAACAATCAAAACCTTGCCAGCCTAATAATGACTGGATAATAGATCTCGGTCACAGAAGCTGCAGGGTTGCCCGTCCCTGTTATGGATTCTGGGCTGGTTCTGCACAACCTTATTAGTAATTATGGTTTTTCCCAGTTGCTAAGATCTTTTTTTCTGAAACCGTTCCCTCTTTTCTGAAAACTGTAAACACAAAACCCAATTTTCAAACAACATTAACAAAACCTCTGACTCTACTGGCAAAAACCAAACAATCACATCAAAACAATTTTATCTGTGCCCAAAACCGCACAAAGTTTTCAGACGACAGAACAGTCAAAAATAATAACACTACAGAGCATTCCTTAAACACTACAGCAAAAACAAAAAACAAAATGAGACATTTTTTGTAAGTAAATCATAGGCATGTAAATCTCATACTATACGTTTCGGGCTGTCATTGTATGTACACAAACATGGTCATTCCCAATTGCCCAGTTTTCATCTGAAATTGTTGTTCCCGATCTCCCATTTCCTCCTTAGCACCTCACATTGTTTCGATTTATTGTTGGTATCAACCGTCAGCTCATTCTTGCTGGCTGCGCACTCTGTGCTGGCATTTGTTGGTTAACATCAGCAACAAGCCATTGTGTTTAAGAAGTGACATCTGTTTTGCAGTTGTGTTTAACATCTGCCTCCTGTAGTTAGGATTATACATCACAAGTGAATAACTGTTCGAAATGTGTTTTAGTGAGTGTGAATATGTTTAGAGATTTGCAATGAGAGCGAATGAGATCCTGCAAATTGCGCTTAACTAAGCGAAAACTAATTAAGCCAAACAGTCCAAATTGGTAAATGGACTGTGCTCACATAGCGCTTTTCTACTTTGAGCATTTAAAGCACTTTCTTACTAGAAGGCTCATTCACCTAGCCACACACACACACTTTTTTCTGTGCCCAACCACTTTTAACCAAATGTTCACACACTCACACTTTGATGCATTGCAGGCAACTCAAGGTTCAGTATCTTGCCCAAGAGTGCTTTGACATCCAGACTAAAGGGGCCGTGTTTTTATTCTATTCTGTTTTGTGTAGACAAGTTGGCAAAATATAATGATGTCACAAAGACCAATAACACTACAAAACATTAGTATTACTATTATTACTATAGTTATTTTTAGGGGTGCTATGATGAAGTTTAGAGATGCCTGAGCACCCATGAAAAGGTTTTAATGCCCTTGTGAGTGGGTGATTGCAACATCTTGATTTCTTTTCTTTTTCAGCCATTCTGTAGTACATTTGCTGGAGCGCTCTTGCTCTTTGTTCTGTTGCATGACCCTGTTCCAGCCAAGCTTTAGCAATAAGACAGATGGCCTGATTCTAGAATGCTTCATGGTCACGGTCAACTCAATAATTACAAGGCCCCCAAGTCCTTTGGCTGAAAGAACCTGGACAAATCATCTCCCTTACACTGCCATGCTTCACAGCTGGTGTAAGGTGTTTGTTCTGATATTCTATGTTTGTTTTTTATTAAACTTGTTGCTCTGCTTTATGGCCAAATGCCTCCACTTTGGTCTCATCTGCCCAATGGACATTGTGTCTAAGAGTCTAATTGTGCTGTTGTGAGTTTTACATTTAAGATGCTAACTGAGGTCTGTGGATGTACCTCTTGGGGTTTTTTTGCAGTTTCTCTAATCATTACACTGTCTTCAACAAGCAGTTGATAAGGTGCACCTAACAAAGTGGTCGCTGAGTGTTTATATTATTTCAAATGTTTATTGCACTTTTAGCTGCACTTAGTTACATGCATGCATAATATCCAAAGTATGTTTGATGCTGCCACTGCCAGGACAACAGTGGGATCAGAGGTACACAGATGGGACAGCAGCTATTTTTATATCTTAAATACTTCATCTCTACTGCCTTATTTATGTCCCAGTCCAATTGCTCTTCTTCCAATTCAGCACCAGGGCAATACTAGAAAAGGGAAAGACAAGGCTCCTCTCAGTAGAGGGTTAGCGCTAACATGTGATCTTTGACCTTGGTTTTGGGCCTGAACCTGCATATGGGAATTGTGGTACCATACAGCACCATCCATTGGGAAATGACCTCGTTGATCCTTCCATGTTGTCCCACGGCCCAAGTGTTATGAATCCAGTGAGTCATTTGCATAGTTTAGGGTTGAGTCAGTCACCAAAGTTTTGTGCATGTTGGGGTACTGACTCACACAAATTAAACAAACAAACAAGCAACAAAAAAGTTACCTCAAATTGTGTTATGGTACTGTAAACTGTGGATGTGGTGTGGTTTTTATATGAAAGATTGCTTTTAGAAGAAAGAGGTCAAAAAATCAAGAAAGTGACAGATATCTGAATGACATCAAAGATGTGTTTCTTTGATGTAACAAAGATGTGTTACACTTCCACAGCAAAAGCCAGACTAGACTGGGAAAATTCAGTGTCAAAAAGAAGTCAAGTATAAAGTACTGTACTGTACCTTCAGCCTCTCGAGGGGACCAGTGACCAGATGGATCACATGGTCGTGGAGAAGAAGAGTTTGATGCATACTGTAGTAGGACTCTCCCTTCAGTGCATTTGTCACACACTGATCCCACTTCTCTAGGAAACCAACAGGCAGTACAGCAACCAACTTAGATACATACCAAATACACGTCATTTATACACAATAAACAAACACAAGAAGTGACAAGACAATTGTAACAATGTTAAGCTTATTAAGTCCTTTAGATTTGGACTCACTTTCAAGTATGTAACTGTGTAAACAAGATATTTAGTATTAAATTCCCATCACAATACATGGATGTATCAGAACTATAACCTATCTAGTTCATCTCACCTGTCATAAAACTGTCCGGAAATTGGTGGAAACCATTCCAGGGTGATGGAATTATGATGCTGCTCAACCACCTGAGGAGCCATTGGCACCAGAGGAGGTTTGGAAGCAGGCTGCCAGGTCTGATAGATGAGGTCCAGGTAGCAGTGCATCCTAGCCACCTGGTTCATTGTGAAAGAGTCTGTACAAGCATCATCTTAAGAAAAAAGAGGTAGTTAATCAGTGTGAGGATACAATTTGAGATTGGTCATCGTGCAGGTCCATTTTCTATGAATAAAACAAGCTACTTTAACAAGCTACAAGCTAATTTATAAGCATTTTCCCTTTAAATAACTTTTTAAAATTCTTTAGCACATTATGAGTGCCATGAAAGATTCGCTAATGCTGAGATTCCCTAATACTTTTCCCACACACTATGCACACAGACTCAAAAAGTTCTCTGGGATAATTTCTATACAACTATAAAGTTTTCCTCTGGTAAGTAGCTCAACACATGCAGAGGCCCAGTCTCACCTGCATAACTCATGTAATTGTTAAACGGTGTATGCGTGAAATGGTGGATGCCACAAGTATCATTGCCTGGTTCAGGATCGCTGCAGCCTTTGTATTTGGAAGTGGGTTTGGTGTCTGCACACAAGTCCCCAGTCTCCATTGAGGGCTCAGTCTCCAAGCACGCATCATTGCATGATTCAGTCTCGGACACACCTCGAAACACGTGGTAAAGGCCGAGGCTATGACCAATCTCATGGACCATTGTGTCAGTGTGACCAAATGTGCCGTAGAAGGAAGGATTCAGCACAATTCCACCTGGAAAAACACAGTGAAAGAAGTCACTCGCACTCAATCACACACCACACAAATGCCTTTTCCTAATGTAGTGTAAAGTAATTGTGGCACAGGGGTATGATTCAGACAATACATTATTCATGGGCCTCCTCAGCTTCATTATCACCTTCTTCCCTGTTAGAGCTGTGATGAAGACAGAAACTGCTTGGGGCTTGAACTGTAATTACTCCAAATCAACAATCTGGGCTGCCAAAGAAGTTGAAGGTGATGTGTGCTTGTACTTATGTAACTGCATGTGAGTTTGCATGCATGCATTTATTTATGCGCTTTGTCTTTTACCCAAGTGTGTGAGGGCCTCTTTGTCCCAGGGCCATGTCGCAACCCCTGCCAGATCTTCATCAGAAGAATTGGCAAAGAAAACATTCAGGTGAGTTGAGCCATCCAACTGCAAAATCTCTTTGAGCTCTTTCATATCCAAATAGGCTCTGTGGAAAAAAAACCAAAACAACACAAAGACAGTATTTCACATTAAGTTAATGGCTTAACAATTAAGACAGTCATTTCCAGATTTCACCAAGTCCAAAACAAAAAAAAAAAGAAGAAAAGAAAAAACACTGTTCCAAGCCAAAAGAGCTTATGCAGTGTCATCATTCACGAAACCAGAACTCAGATTTAGGTCCCTAATGAACTAAAATATTTATTTAATGTAAGAAGAATGAAGTTCCAAGAAGAATAAATGATCTCGTTGAAGCCAGCTAGTGTTTTAAACCATGTGTACAAATTAATAATGACGTAATAAAATGCATCTTCTTCAGCTAGTTAGGGGTGAAGAATGTTTTCCTTCCTCCATCCAAAATGAATGTTGACTACAAACTATCTGGCACTGCCAACAAGTACTTACATAACAATAAAATTATGTTTTACTTTCTTTCACCAGCAACTGTACACCAGGAGAGGGTTATGATGTTTTTAAATATAATTATATTATTATAATCACTGTAAATCAAGTTGCCATTAGTCTGATTTACACTGAACTAATTTCAGGCTTTAAGGCTCATTTACATTTTTGTGGTGGAAGGGAGAGTACAGACCATGTTGTTGACTTTATTTAGAAAGTACAATAAACTGTATAATAATCCCAAATGTGCAACTATTGACAGAGTTTGACTGGAACTACAGTGCATGCTAAGAGTCACTATGATGTTTTTCTTTTTGTGTGCATGACAATGTTTTATGTTGAAGGACGAATCAAGTAATAGCCAGTTCTGAAACATGGTTCTGGCACCTTATAATTTCAACATACAAGCCACATATACTTTACTGCTGAAAGTCAAATTAGATACTTGATATTGTTTCAGTTCTTTGAGGTTTGTGGACATTTGTTTACTCACAGCTCTACTAAGATCCCGCCACAACATTTCTGTTGGGTTGAAGTCTAGACTTTGACTGGGTCTTTGCAACAGCTTTTGATCCAAACTTGATCCTTCAGACAGATGACCTTAAAAGAGTTCATGACTGAGTTAATGGCTGCAAGGTCCTGTGACTGCAAAACAAGCCTAAATTATTACCCCTCCACCACCGTGCTTGACAATTGGTGCGAGTTGTTTGTGCTGATACGTTCTGTTTATTTTTTGTGGCACTTTGCCTAATGGCCAAAACATTTCCACTTTGGGTTCATCTGTCTTGTGGTTTGATGAAACTTGGCAAACATAAGCTGTGCTATCTCATTCCTTTTGTAGAGAAGAGGTTTTCCTGTGCCGACCCTTCCAACCAAGCCATACCTGTTAAGCCTTTCTATCAGGAACGTTTTACCATGTAGCTCTTGTTTTCTTTTTTTTGTATTTTGGCTTGTTTGTGGGACTTCTTGACTCTTCCTGAGATGATTGTGATAGCCCAGGCTACCAGACCTCCAAAACTCCTGTTTTTATTATTTGATTAGTAGCAATTGGCTTCTACCCTTTTAGTTCTTACAGAATCTTGTGGGTGAGCTTGGTTTTTCAAAAAACTACTCTGAGTCCTGGGAAAACTTTTTTCCTTTTTTTCACATGATTGCACTCCAAAGTTGTAAATATGTGTAAATATTTGAAATATGAATGCCTTTTTCTTTGAATGTCTATAAATGCAAACATTTTTATACGATGCACGAGAAAATTTCACTCTACCCTTTTGTATTAAGAAAAAATATTATAATTTATATGATGGATTCTTAGCATGCTCATAGAATGAAATAATGTTCTACAACAAGATGTTCTATTCACTGCATCATGAGTTTTCTACCGAGAATCTGAGACCAGTCTGACTCATTTATGTCAGCCTGACATTTGAATTAATTGTTTAGGTATTCCGATGTCTCCTTCTCAAGGCATAATGTTCTGTCTCAGGCTCTGTGAGCATTAACGGCAGTACAAATTAGTGCAATCACTCAACACAATGAGATATCTTTCCAGCAGTGAAACTGTCATTCATTTTATGAACATGTCAAGCACAGTTTTCTCTATGAGCCTGGCTGGTGGTCCTGGCAAACAGCATCAACAAGCTCAGTCATCTCTTGGAAGAGTCAATAATTTGTTGCATATGCTGAAATGATAGTTTATTCTTTCCCTTTGGCTTAGGGAGACTTTTGAAATAGATATTCAGTGGATGTATAAACAAGAGTTTATCAGAAACAAAACAAGACCCAAGTCATACTATGGCAAATTAGATCTGTAGATGTTTTGACCCATTTTGTGTGACCCTTTTGCCTGCCTTTTATTTTGTGCTCACATTTTGCATGTCCTCATAAGATTAAGTGAACTGAGGCTAAACCTGACTCTCCTCCAGTAAATAAAAATAAATTGATTTCATTCATTGTTCTTCTTCTGTGGTCACTTGTAGAGGGCAAAAGGCAAAGTACACCCTGGAGACCCGGCTGCCAGTCAATCACATGATTAGCTCAGGAAGACATATCCACACCTATAACCACTTTAAACTTTGGACTGTGGGAGGACACCCACATAGGCAAACTTCTCAGGGGTCCAAATTCAAATGCTATTCACTTTGCTTTAATTCAGTGTCATTTTAATCATAGACTTCCCTGACCACGTTGGATTTTATTAACTTAGTACATGAAAAGTCTAAATTGTTTTTAAAATTTGTTGAATCGATTCCAGCACCAACTTTTCGTGCATGCAAATCAATTTGTAAAAGTTTTTTTTTTTTTTTTAAATTTTTTCCACTACAGTTCATATTACATTTGTCCCACTTAAGGGAACTGAGGTAAATATATAGATAAAAGGAAAATCTCATACTTTTGTGAAGTGTAATCCTGGACTGAGCTATTTATATTTACTCTCCCACTCAATACATGAAATGGGTGAGTATGTTTTGAATTGCTATGAAGTAAGGTGGTGCATAGTTCCACTGAATGCATGCACCTGATTTGATTACTTTACTATACCAGCTGAAGTAAGTCACCAGAGGTTATCACAAACAAGTGTCACAAACTACTGCTGTTTAATTAACACGTGGAAATTAACCATTTGTCACAACACAGCCCAGTCAGCATTTCTTTGTTTTCAACTGACTTTTAATACTGAACGATCCTGTAATCATTTAAAAGTGGAGGTGTCAGATTTGATATCTTCATGTTCCAGATGAATTGCAGTGTTTTGTTTGGTTGTACCAATAGGCGTAGCTGCATGGGCATTTTAGCATTAGAAAAAATATGTCTTTGCATGCTGTTTTTCCTATTTATGGTATCAGGTACTTTAAATTGTAATTGTCGTTCATGTGTTGCATCTGTGTGTGTGTTTTGAAACAGGGTCTTTTTCCTATCTTCTAGATATCTTCTGAGTTAGACATCTTATGCAACTCAGTGCATTTTAGCATGTAGACATGGTCAAGACGACCTGCTGAAGTTCAGTCAGAATGGGGAAGAGAGGTGATTTACATGACTTTGGACGTACCCTGGCTTTTGGTGCCAGATAAGCTGGTCTGAGTATTTCACAAGCTGCTGAGCTACTGGGATTTTCCCATACAACTATCTGTAGTTTTCACAGAAAATGATCGGAAAAAGAGAAAATATCTTCAGTGAAAATTCCTTGTTGATGCCAGGGGTCAGAGGAAAATGGCCAGGCTGCTTGAAACCAACAGAAAGAAAACATAACTCAAATCGTCACTGGATTGAACTACTGGATGTAGAAGATCGTTTCTGAGAGCACAGCACATGGAACTTTGAAGTAGATGAGCTACAGCAGCAGAAGACCACACTTGTTAGCTAAGAACAGGAAAGTGAAGCTACAACTAACACTGGCAATAGAAGATTTGTAAAATATTTCCGGTTTTTGGCCTCCACTCCACCAGATCTCAATCCAATAGAACACTTTTGACATGTGATGGAACATCTGTATAAAATATTTAAATGTATGCCTCATAGCATATGTTCTTGTAGCCTAAAGACAGTATTTTAAAAGTCAGTAACACTGTTGTTTGGCAGCATTTTGGAAGAATTTTGACCAGTGAGATAATTTCTTTTTCCCCACAGGAGTAACCCTACTAAGGTTACCACCAATGCACATTTTATATGCAGCTACACAGAGTGCCTCATAAAATCAAGTTTTGCTGGACAAATCTGCTTCTACCTGAAGTCGCAAGTCAAATAAGGGCTGCTTAGTGAAGATTCAGTGCTCCCCTAAAACAGACGTTTTCAATAAAAGGTTTAGTGTACTACATGCTTTCGTCAAGCCTATGCAAGAGCAACAGAGGGCATTCGCAGGGGCCAGGTCTAAGGAGATAGACAGAGAGAGAGAAAACAGATCATATAAGGTCCCTCTTTCTAATAATTTCAGGAATTTCATTATTTCCTCAGAAAATATTTGTCCAGAGTTTTTGGACATGCATGTTGGGAGAAAGGGGTCATGCGGTTTTTGATGCTGAAATGAATGAGTCAGCAATGAATAAGGGGAGAAATTCTCTATTTAGTTTACTAATCACAATTAAATATTTTTAACAGCCTTGGCCCATAAAACACTTTAGCGTGAAAGAGAGAGTCAAAGCAAGACTCAGTTTTACTGTAATCAGCAGACAAAAGCTGAACATACAAAAAGCTTTTGTATGTCTGCATGTGTGCATGTTTCTGATTTCACACAGTGTTGACTATGTTGTCGTGGATGTTTTACATTTTTGTTTGCTGCCATTACAGGAAATCAGTCCCCAATGACACTATCATAGGGATGTAACCAGAACTGCTCTGAGAATTGAACTATCTATTCACGTCTTACTCAAACCTCCCTGCAAATTACCCTTTACCTCACTTTACACCAACCGCCCAATGTTCTCTCTCATAGACCCCTCAACTATTTCCCCATCCAATAACCCATGTTTCCCACTCTTGCCTCTTATCATGTTTTTTCAGCTTAGATGAGCCACTTGGGAGAGACAGGATTTTCCATGCATTTAACCACACTACTTTTGTCCTGGGAAAACAAGTTTCAAAGACTTACAAAGAGAGAGAAGGAGAGAAAAAAAACGAGGGAGGGAAAGTGCAAAAGGTAAGGCGAGTGAAGAAAATTGATCCTAACTATAATGAAGCGTCACTGCAGGGCATCTCTGCTGGGGAAATTCAGGGGTCCATGAGGCAGCTCAAACTGTCGTGTTAATGCTTTTATATCTGATACATATTAAATGGGGGATTATGACTTCATCCATTTACATCCATATATAATTCATATAAAGCCATAAATTCGCCTCGTATACATGTGTCTAGGGCAGCTAAGTGTGAAAGCTGGGGCACGCTGGCATGGCAATGACAGTCTCATAGCCAAGAACACTTTTGAAATTAGAGGGGGGCCCTCAGCTCCCCTGTCATCAAGTCGGTCAACACCACAGCCCCATCATTCATCTCTGTCTTTATTACTATACTTAGGCTCTCTTCTTTAACCTTCCAGCTTAGTCCTCGGAATATTTCTCCCTTTAAGGAAGACACATGCATAAGAAATGTTGCTGAGTTTTGTTTTTTTTAAATCATTGTTTAGAGACATATGAAACAGATGATTGGATAGCCCTGGGTCTTTCTACCTCTCCAAGTTCTTATCTGAGGTAAAAGCCCTTAATGGAGTGCTGAGTGTAACTCTCTCACTTTCTGGCAGAAATGTGTGAAACGCTTCATCAGAGCCTTACTTGACTTCGGAACCACAGTCACCTTGCCAATGCAATATCAGCTGAATTCCCCCATGTGTCATATTTTCAAAGGACCACCAACAGAATCTGGCTATATATTATCCCGTCAAAGCCAGATGCGACCCTGCATTCCTACGATAGCCCACGTAAAGCCACCCACCTCCCACAATCCCTTCAGTCCTCTAGTTATGCAGAAAATCTACTTTTTCACTTCTCCCAGCCCCCACAAGAGTGCAGGTGAAACTTTGTCAACAGGTGGGCTATGGCTTTAAAGGGGAAGTGAAAAGTCCTGGTATTTACACCCAAGCACTCCATTATGTTTTATGGGACAGGGGCTTAAGGTTTAGACGACCAACTGTAAAACTCTATGTCAAGAGCCCTGCACCAAGCTGGAATACAGCGTGGAGAAGGAGTGAAAGACATGAGACGCTCCATCCATTAACCTGCCACAGGCAGAGGTATTGACTTAGGAGGGATGGCAAGAGGCTGAGGGAAAACAGATGACCTGTTCGCCCCTGACAATGCCAAGCCAGAACTTCATTTTCTAAAAGGCTAAAATGGTTGATTGTGAGGTGTTTCTAAAAGATTTCTTTCATCAGTTGCTCTCAAAAATGTCATGTATTAAGTTCCTGTGTACCCTGTGATTTTGTACCTGTAATTATATCAATCTCTATTTGGGAATAAAACAAGCTCGTATGTCTACATATGTCAGCTTGTCCAACAATAGATACTCATTCTACCATTCAGAAAGTGGATTCTCATTGCATGCATTACAGACACACTGTCAGATATATCAGGCTCCAGACATGAGAATGTTTAGCCTTAAAATAAATGCTGTCAGATAACATCAAATACCACCAAAACCAGAAGAAGTGTCAAAACCGAGGTCTGTGAAAACAATGCAAAACATTCTCTTCAGCCAAATGTGGAGCGGGGAGGGGGAAATATTATTAGTGGTATTTTCAGAAGAGAAACTGATGCAGCACCACTGAGCCTCGTGTGTCCTGTGTTAGCCAGATTTTAAAAAAAAAAAACACTACATGTAAGTGGTAACAGGCCCAAATGCTGCAAAAATAAATGCAGGACCTCACAACCATTGTTCCCCTGCATACGCAGTACATTGTTCATCCAGAATTCCATAATTAGGGAGGAATGTCAAATTGTTTGTACTCTCTGCAAGTCTCTCCAGACATACCATAATCAAAACAAAATAAGCAACCACTTGGGGAGATTATATCTATGTTTTAGGCAAAAATCTTTCTTTCTGTGCATTTTATTTTCACTTTTGCTGCTATCCTTCCTTTCACAAGCCCATCTTTCAAATGCCCACAGGGAGACTTTCACATTGCAACAGCACGCATTTTGCCAATACTTGATGTCTAAATGAAGTAGTTAGAAACCCATTAATCAAGTGGTGGCTAATGATGACTAAGTTGGAAGGGATGTGGTGGGAACTGAGATATGGAAGCAATGGCAAACCCACCTGCATTACCCTCTGATGTTGTTAATTAGATGTCATTATTTAGCTATTTAGCAGTCATTTTAAACAACGGGACAGTGCCAGATAGACAGCGCTTCCAGCTTAGCTGTGATTGAAAACAGCCTCGTCTCCTTGATTCATACTAACAGAAAGACCCAAACAATCCCACACACTAGGTCTACCAGCTTATGTCCCTTTCACTTGTCCTCACATGACAGTGGCAAGAAATACTGACAAAGCCTTGCCGTTTCTCTCTCTTTTTTTCTCTCTCTAGCATACCATAAAGACCCCCTGCACTGTCCGCAAAAATGTCTCACTCTACTGTGTTGAGTTTCAGTGTACCAAGAAACAAACAATCCTGCTATTGGAGGTCTGGCGCAAACCTTAATACAGCAAAATTCCAGAGATGTATTCTCCTTGCCAGCTTTTACTCATCATCTACAAACCACAATGAAGTTACCACAAAAACAAAAAAAATTGAATGCATTTATGAGCAACCCCTGTCTTCTCCTGAAGTTATGAAATCGCATAATATTCTTCTTCCTATACAGCGCTGCAAAATGCCTCGGGAATTTTGTAACAGAGGCTATTACGTGCAAGTGAAATTACGTTCTTCACATTTCTTTTACGGATAATTCTTTACGAGAAGATGTTTAGGCACTCATACCTGTCTCATTGGGACTCACAAGAGTGGTATTTCATTGAAGTGAATTCCTTTGCTATACAGAAAGAAAATATACTGGACCTTCCTTTTGACTTCTAATTGCCCTCAGGCTGTGTTTAGAATGTCACTCTTTCCAAACTCTCCTTCTATAATCAAGCCAGTTCAATGAAGACCACTGGGTATAGGAGACACAGAGTAGAAAAAGGTGGGGAGAGTTGGTGAAAACTGGATACAAGAATGAGTGGTCTGGCCTGTGCGTTTGCTACCAGGAAAGTCATCCGGTTGCGTTTGTTTTACCCTGCTTAAGTGTGGAACACTGATTGAACCAGTCCAAGGCTAGATTGGACTTGCTGCCCCCTGAGGATTTCCTGGGCCACACAGGCTGGGAGTTGAGTTACACTCAGCCTTAGCCCAAATGGTCAGGAAACAGTAGGAGTAGACATAAAGAAAAGCTTTCTACAGGGACACATGTATGGAAAGATTGGCTGTTTGATTTACTCTTGGCATTCGAGGCAATAGTGCAGAGTTGGTTTACCGAAATTACTCAATCATGTCAGAGTAAAAAAAGAAAAAAAAAGAACTATAAAATCAGTAAATGCTTTTTGGAGGATTACAGTAAAATATGTTTATCAAAAAAAATACCAAAGAAAACACTGTATCATACGAAATGTCAAGAAAGTATTCTTACTTGTGTGGAGAGGAACGGTTGAAGCATGTCTTGGTCACGTCTGTCACATTGGGGTTGCAGCAGTCGCCAAGATCATAGAAGAAGTTTTCCCAGTTACACTCAGGGTCACATATACCATTACCCTGCTTGTGTTCAGGGCAGCGGTTTCGATATCTAGACATGCAGTCGCCTGCATCAAATCCTGTTAGCGGATGGTTGCATTCTAGGTCACACTGATCATCGCCAATTTTGCTGATGTCACAGTTAGCTAAGATCAGGCGGTTGCGTAGAGAAGAGTTGGTCACGTTGTGAATGCTAAGCTCCCAGGTTATGTTATAGGGGCTGAAGGCGTCATTAAGCTGCTGATGCTGCAGAATGATCTGGTGGTCTGACACGGTTGGCCTTGTTCTTGCATCATCCCAAATATTTACAACACGATATCGAACTTTCTTTGGTCGGCGGAAGGTCCAAAGTTGGTTGTAGTTTCGAATGACCTCAACGTTGTCACAGACAGTTTGACCACAAGTTGGAGGTTCCAAGCTTGTGTCCAGGAATCCCTCAGCATTTCCATTTCCACCACCATTCACAAACCCTGACCTCGCACCTCCTCTGTGCTCAGGCTGAGGAAAACTACCATCTTTTACAGTCAGCCACTTACGACCTGGGTGCTCAAATGTTTCACGAATTATCAGCTTAGGTAGATCTTGGGGGTCCTCTTGGCCTTGCATATCCCTGATGATATACCTCTGCCCTCGAGCCTCCCTCCATAGACTCACCCTTTCCACTGCCCCCCTGTAATTATGATTGAGTGCATTGCCCCCAATCATCAGCACTTTGCACTTTTGGGTCAAATGGCTGAAGACATCGCCGGATTGCTCTCGACTAACGGCGACCTGGGCTCCATTGACGAAGAGCTTCATGTACACGCCATCATAGGTGATTGCAATATGTGCCCATTGGTTTGGTATATAACGAGCGTTGGAGCGCATTGAGGTCACTTTGTGGGCACGGTCAGTTTTAAGGGAGAAGAAGAAGCGGGGATCACGATCGCCGTATTCACTATCCGCCTGGATGCCAAGCAGCCAGCCCCGGTCACTGGAGGCATAAAAGCATTTGTCGTAAAGGCCTGAAAAAAGAATGAAAAATCAGTCAATATGTTAATACCTTTTTTTGCAGGAGTTAAACAAAAAGGAAGTGAACACATTAACTAAAAGTTCGTCATCTCCTGAGGAAGAGCTAGGAGCTATGCAGAAGTGGGCTTGTAGAATAACTATAACGCAGTACGTCAGTTTCATTATCAGTTTTTCCTGTGATAATATTTCAGCATTACTTTCAATATATTCACTATATTATCAGTACCTTTTGAATATTGTATGCAATATGTGTAAAAGTGTCATTTATTAAGGGGAAACAGGAAATGTAAGCAAGGTTAGTGAGCAAATATATTAATAGATTTTTTTTCCAATCTAAGACCTGAATATTGGGTTGAAGTGCTTGTTTAGCTAAGAGAGAACCAATGGAAATCTCTCACTATAGGCTTTTCATGAACACTGAGCACATTTAAAGTAGTTCATGTAAATGTCCCTTGCCAGTGGGTTAGCCAGAAAAGACTACTTTTCTGCTAAAGTCATGTTTTTGCAGAGGCACCAAAACACCTTTTTCCTGTTTTACTTGGACTGTGTATGCCAGCTTAAGCATTGTAATGTGTTTTCACTTCTTAGGGGATCTCTGAATGCTAACTGTTTGTTTGTTTAGCACTTGTTGAGGTACATGTGTGCAGGCACACAAGTCCACATCTGTGCATACTGCATGTGTTTATTAATGCGTTTCATGACTCTGAGCATATATCCATACAGTCCCAAGTGTGCAAATATTCCAAAACCACGGGGAAACGCCTTACAAGGTCCATTTCAGCCTGTGGAAATCTACCGTATGTGTTCACAGGTGGGGATAGACCTGCACTGCACTCTTGTAATTTCTACAATTGCTAACATCATGAGCTTTTATGTAATTATATCTACCCACAAAGAGACACTCGATCCGTGACCTGAAGACCCAGCTCATATAGATATGAAGTATTCTTTACAGTTGCCGTTACGATGAGTCCTTCAAATTCCTGTAAATGCCCTTCATATTTTTCTCTGCTGCCTTTATTATGGTGTGAAAGCTGATGATCACATCTTGGCCTCAGCTCACTTGTCAACTTGGGTGCCTTTGTTGCCCATCGATTAGGCTACCTGAGCCTCTAATAAGTGGCTGGCTAATGGTAATTGTACAGACCTGCTAACTTTGACCTGTGTCTAATTAGATGCACACTGCAGTGTGCGTTCATTAACTTGGTATTTTCACGGAATAATGTTCAAGGGGTCAGCGTCAAGGTCAGTCCTTCAGTGGATGACGTTTTCAGGCTTTCCACTACACTGGAAGGAAAAAGCTTCCCATCTGCCAGCTAGAGCACTCAAGGCAAAAAAAAAAGGTGTGCTAAAATGCTCATAGGGCTCCTAGTGTAAACAGCTGTCATAATTCTGCCATGGTCAATTTATCTAACATGGTATGCTTTTCCAGACCCAATATTGTGACTGCTGGGTCTCGGACAAAAACACTTAGGCACACATATGCACATACTTATAAAGACATGCATATATACATTCTCATGAACAAATACACACACCCATGGCCATATGCACAGACAAAATGAAATAGTGAAGTGCACATTTGCGTTCACATATAAACACACACAAAGAGACTGGGGTGTGCTTCAGTCAACCACTGTTTCTGTCAGCTTCAAATGCAGCCCTCCTTGCACTTGCCATTTGTCTTCTTTCGTGAAAACACACTCAGGAAAAAAGGAAAAGTACAAAAACACACATACCCTCACAAAGAAAAATGTCACAAGGTCTTGATAAAAAGCAGGGAGGAAGGGAACATAAAAGACTCTGTTTACTTTTGAACTGTTTTTGCTCTAAAAGGTCAAAGAAAGGCACTTTCATAGTCATACCTAAGTGACCACCGGCTATTTCCCTATGCAGACAATGGAAAATTCCAATGACATTTTAAAACAAACAAGGATATCATTCATAAAAATATCATTGCACTTTAAAACACTTACCTTTGGAGTTTTTGGCATAGCTTTCAAGTCTCACTCCAAATTAATTCAGCTAAATAATTTGCAGTCATTTTAATTTGGGGTATTAAACAAACCCTTTTCCAAACTGCCATTCAGCCACAATAAGGCGGTGCATAGCTAATAATGCTTAGGACTGATAAGAAGTTTAAACCTCTAGTTGAGGTAACGATTGCTAAGAATAAGTGTTAGACTCTGAGCTTAACCCTTCTTTAAGCATCAACCTCTTTGTGGGTAACTAGCTGTGATCATACACAGCAATGTGCAAAAGTCTTGTGCCACACCTTATTGTCTAATATGTTGCTAGGGAAATAGTTGCTGTGATTTATGGAAATATGTGCAAATATACATAGAGTACTACACTACATGAGTCAGAAACAGAGTTTGCGCAATTTTACCAAACTTGAAGGTAATCTTCAACCTCAATAACCAGCGCAGCCTCTCATAGACAAGCTTTCTTGTCACTTCAATGAGCAGATCTTCAAAGCTCTTCTTTGGATGTTGGCTGCCTCTGTTACTGTTTTCTGTCTCTGTCAGAACAATCCCACACTGCTTTAGTAATGTTGAGGTCCAAGCTCTGTGTAGGCCAATCCATGACTGATAAAGGAATGTGTTACTGCATTGGCAGTGTGTTTGTGATCATTGTCATGCTGAAAAAAAAAGGTTCTGATTATTTCCAGATGATGTTGCGTGGTGGATCAAAACCTGATAGGACTTCTCTGTGTTCATAACACCCTCACCTTTGACAATATCCAAACACCACTTGCGGAAATGCGAAAAAAAAAAAAAATCAAATTTGGATTCATCACTCCATTAAGATCTGTTGCCACTGATTTTCAGTCCAGTCCAGTTCTTCTGTAATTCGGCATACCTCAGCCTTATTTCCATGTTTTAGTTCCTTGAGAATGGCTTCTTATCAGCCAACCTTTCACTGAGAACATTTCTTCTAAGGCTTCAGTGAAACATGGATAACCTGAAGGGACAGAGGCATCTCTCAGGTGTGTCAGGTCTCTGTTCAGTTTCTTCCTATTTTTTAATGACATGACTTTTAGATTCTGTTCATTGCTGTAGACAGCGTTTTAGACCTGCATTTCTTCCTCCATTTGTCTAGCGTCCTCAATTTTTTTTTAAGGACACACTGTACACCATACCAAGATATGCCAAGTTTTCCGCTACTCTCTCTTTAGCAATCACTGTGTTTTATGTCAAGTTACTATTTACAAAGTGCCTAAAGATGTGGTTGGCAGTTCTTTGCTCAGCTGTCTGTTATCTGCTGGCACAATATTGGTTCATATCTCTAGTTAGGTGTCTTTTTATGTATGTATGATACATAGCTTATGGTTAATGAATAAAAAAACAAAAAGACATTCTTATTCAAATGATCAACTACAAGGACTGGACTGAAAATTAGTGCAAAAGCAGCCAATGTCCAAAGAAAAACTGTGAAAGAGCTTCAGAAAGCCTGGAGAACTATTGCTCAAGATGGCTTAAAAGATTCGCAGGAAGGTCTGGCACCTTGGAAGCAAAATATAGGAAAATAAGAGGAAGCTCAGAGGTTTTAAATTAATAAACCAATAAGATACTTTTTCTAAGTAGCCATGAAAAAAAACCTTAAACAAACTTAGTTTATGAGCATGATATCTATTGTGTATCGTCCTGCAATGAGGAGATACATCTGTTATCAACTTAATTATCTGCCAGCGACTGCACATAATTGTCTCCAGCAGGTTATGAAGACAGCCTGCACTCCTCTTGTGATTTATTTTCCTCTTTCGGGAAATCCTGACATGACCTGGATACAAAGGCTAATCGGGCACAACAAATTTGGATAACATTCGGACGCAGAACTTGATGTTCTGATTGTGTGCTTAGAAAGGTATGTGTGTTTGTGAGTGGTGCTCGGTAACAGTTCAAATACTAAACCTGGGATTAATTCTGACCACATGTAACTGTCAAATGTGACCCAGAGGGGTCTTGTGATTGGTTTTAAGGGGTTGAAAACTATTCAAATGTGTATTTACAAATGTTTTATTTGATCACATAGATACTATGAAACTATAGCTTGAATAGTTCCTTTATCATAAAAAAAGTTAATAAAAAAAAGCCAGTCTACAAATATGGTCTGCAAAAACTGATAAATCTCTTTAAATGCTGATATTTTAATATTTTGCCAAACCAGAAACTCTATAAATATAATAAAAGTAACTTAAAGCTAAGTCAGTCATACTGAGTGCAATAAGGGAAGATAGTTTTCTTTTATCTATTTTTCCTTACTGAAGGCATTTTGGACATAATCCCATTCAGAATAATTTTATGAGGCCAGAGGAAAGAAACTCTTACCCCAACTGGTCAAAGAGTCTCAACTAACATAATATATTTCTCAGTTGAGACTGCGTTCACTCTAACTAGTCAGTTGCACAGAAAAGAGCATCCTGTAAGAAACGTATAAAAATGGGGGAGGGGGGGGGGGGGGGTGCAATTGTGGCAGTCAAAAACAAGACAATAAAAAAACAGTTCCTCCAACAACACTGTGCTTAGATCAAAACATGGGGATGGAGCATTTTAGGGGCACAAGGATTTTGAGGTCTCAATTGGTTTTAAAAGATTAGGCTCAGTTGAAATTGTTAGACTGTCATATTTGTTGTCTTTAGGTCCAATCTCTGGCTCACTGATGGAAGGAAATCTTAAAACTGAATACACAAGATTATACAGGAATAGTAATCTCTAGAAGGCAGTGGTAGGTGGGGGGCTGGGCACAACAACAACAACACCTGTAAAAAATGATGAGATCCCATACCACATCTGCAAGAACTATAACGTTCAGTTTTTGTCAGAATTGTGTAAGAGATGTGTTTATTTAACTCTGTGGTCAATACGGAGGCCGCCCTTTGTGCTGTTGCTTTACTGGATTGCATTATATTGCACAGATGTTCCTGTTATCATGTCCATCCTCTATAAAACATCAGGAGTCACTCAGGTCACAACAGACCCTCTTACCCCCCTCTCCTCTAGATTAAGACTCTTACAAGGAACTGGCTTTCCAGAGCATGTTCCTGCCAACTGGCTAGGGTTAGCTACTGTATGTGAATACAGGCAGGCAGAAGTGAATTTTTTATTATTATTTTATTGTGTGTGTGTGTGTGTGTGTGTGTGTGTGTGTGTGTGTGTGTGTGTGTGTGTGTGTGTGTGTGTGTGTGTGTGTGTGTGTGTGTGTGTGTGTGGTACCAGGGTTTTTGTTTTCTGGGCGTTTCTTTTGGAGGGCGAGGTGTTTGTTTGATACTTTTTGTTTGTTTTGGGTAGATAGATTAGGACACATACGGCAACAACGGAGCAAGAAAGCAAGTAAATGTATTGGTAAAGTTGAGTAAAGTATCCTAGACGTGTGGACTTGGATTAAGCTGAGGAGGACTGAGTTCAATTCAGTTCAGTTCAGTTCAGTTCAAAGAAAGCCATCTGCACAAGTACTGTGGCAGACAACGAGTTGCTACGCTCCCTATCGGCAAAGAAAAGAAATAAAATAAAAAAAGATATCCGATCCTGTAATGCACAAAAGCTCCGTTGGTCACAACCAACAATGCCGTGTAAACGCCTTTTCATTGCTTCTTTACGCACGGCTCGAGAACAGGAGAAAAAAAAGCGCACAGATGACACAGTGCTTTCCTCTGACGGCTGGGTCTTACTGAAGTGACTGTGTACCCAGCTATGCTCTGCCACTGGATAGAGAGATGCCTCATCACGATCTGATTGTGCCTTAAATTAGAAACTCGCCGATGATGACGACGACGATTTCGCAGAAGTATCTGCGTTTTGGTGACAGTGCACAACACCATGAAAGCACACCACATAAACATAAGCAAACATAAGCATCACATTTTTGCTCAAGAAGGGGGGAAACCCTGGATCCCTCAGTCCTGTCTCGTAACTCCGGTAGCCAATCCAAAGGTGTCGATTTGGAGGGGCCGGGTGGGGAGGGGGACACAGAAACACACACGCGCGCGCGCACACAAGCTTGCGGCTTGAGCTGCGAGCTTTGAGCGCCTCCACATACATCGAGTCTCTCCCGTTTTGTGCCTGACGTGACGTGCTCCCTCCCAAACTTTTGGCCATTACATCATAGCTTTAAAATAGCCAAGTCGGTTGAGAGATTACATTTTACGCGCAGTGACATCAGTTGCCGGTCAAATGATGCAGTAGCCTATATCTGCTGCTACTAATCCCCACTTACATTTCATGACTTACAATTCTTATTACTCACGTACGCGAACATTACAAAGTGGTAAAACAGAGGGGGGGAAACACATTTGCGTTATAAAATTTTACTGCAGCGATCATACCTCTGTAAGGTGGCAATCTTAAATATGATTAAAATCTTCAGTGACCCTATAGTTGCACTACCTAAAATATCCGCTGTACTTTTTAGAGCATTACATCATTGTCTAGTCTGATAGATGAACTCATTTTCAACTCGCTGAAACTGCATGTTGCTTTGTTAAATGGACTGGGATAAAACGCTGAAGGTTTGCATGTTCATCTTCCATTCTTTCTTCAGTTTGAAGTTTAACTAATAAAAGGAGTTGTGCAAATGATAGGATGGAGGATGTACTATAAAGTAGCCTACCTGCGATCACTGTAGGCGATCGTTGACCTCCCTCCGGTTTGATCCACATCTCCACAGTGAAATTGCCTCTGGGTACCTCCACGCCAGGCTTCAACCGTAGCTGATCTCCTCTGCCGGTAAAATAGACAGCTTTCCCTCGGTCTGGTGAGTTTCCCTCCGCTTGAGAGGAGCGCCGGCGCTGCCGAAGCACCCGTCGCTCCAAGCCGGGCAAAGAGCGTTTGCCCCGGGGCAGACGTGTGGCACAAGCCCCTGGGATGGTGGCTTTCGCCTCCCTAATGCGCACCAACTCCCTCTTGGATCTCCCCTTTTTCCGGACTATCCCGCACTCTGATCCAAAACACAAGATGAGAATCACCAGGCAAGACACCCAGGGTGATGTCCAAAGTTTCATTTTTCGGGAGAAGAAATGGCAAAAAATTAAAAATAAAAAAATAAAATAAAATATGAGGAAAAAATAATAAAAGAAACAGTGGAATAACTACAAAAAATATGTCCACAATGTTCTTCTCTTTGGGATCCTCTCGAGTTTTTCCTTCTCCCTTTTTACAGCGGTAGAATGTCAAACCGTAGAAACTGTCTAAATAAACCCATAAAGCTATGCTGTTTTTCCCTCTTTATAATGCTAAGCCACGACCCCCTCTCTTAAGCAAAACTACTCTGGAGACATTCAGGGGACACAGGAATATTTCATTCATGTATGTGTTCCACGGTGCCTTTTCAATGGGTCCCATTTAGCCAAAGGGATGACTAATAAGTAATCAATCAAGAGGGGGGTCCGGCCGATGCCCCCGCATCCCCCTTTGGACGGTAGGAGTTACTTGCAGAAATCCACAGTTGTCCGCCAAGCTCTTGTCACACCTTTTTGTTGTTTCCTTCCCTACCCGTAAAAGAGAATAAGTAATGGCACATAGCCTATTAAATTCCAAAGGAAAGTGACAGCAAACCGACCTCTCATATTTATTACAGAAAACAAGAGGTGGGATGTCATAAAAAAAAAAAAAAAAAAGGAAATCCAAAACTTCCCTTTTCCTGTGTGCCTGTATAAAAAGTTGAAATGTAGTATAATATCTAGTTAGGCAGAAGAGAGACACGGGGACAGAGAGCTGCACAAGTAACCATCGCGGTCCTCATTGATTGCCTGAAGCAGATACACTTGGAGGAGTCGGAGCTCGTTGTCAGCTTTAGAGGACTTCCAAAGTCTTTTAAAGAACAGGTCATGTTTCAAATGTTCAGGGGCTGTGTGCGCGCGCGTGTGTGTTTGTGTGCTTTTTTCATAGTGGGAAGTCACACAGGTAGGCAACTCTCACTGAGGGTAATTCTCTCTATGGCACATAGTGAAAGGATGATGTTTTCGCTGTTTGGAAGGCGTATATGTATCCCTCTAGTGGTTACAGTTTAAACAATCCAGCACTTCTACGAGTCCACAACACAGGACCTCAACCAAGCACTCTGAAGTCATAAAAAACGAGTTCAGTCTGTGTCGTTCTCCCTCCACTTCCGAAGCTGAAATAGTCCTCAGTGTAAATATTATTTACATTGCAGGAGTTAAGTCATTTATTTTGTAACAAGCCAAATAATATCTGGAACTGGTAAAGAACAAAAAGTACCGCTACTCACTGTCCTCTGGGAAAGTCCTCAGTTTTAAGTGAAGGATAATGTACTTTATGAAAGGTAATTGTCCTGTACTGTCAATGTCATGTTTCCCATTAAGGCAATTTCCAAATGAAGTAAGCAGTAGATCAGAGAAGTAATGGGAGAACAATGGCAGCTTCAATCTCATATTTACTTAACTTAATTTGATATGTTGATTCTTTTTTTCTTTTATTTAAAAGCCTCAGCGTAATGCTTTTAAACAAGCAAAAAAAAAAGAGAGTCTAAAACAGCTTGTTTATGAAACCTAGCCGATTCTATTAAACTCCATCTATGTTTATCCTATTATATTTACCACACAAGGACTATTATTTTTTTCAAAGTAACGTGAAAAGGGAAAAGAAAATGTAAGAGATTTGCAAGTTTCAGGTTGACTCACTTAGTAGTGTTTACCGATCATCGCTTTTGATGGATGTGAATTTGAAAACCGCACACTCAAAACTTTCTAAGCCTTTAAGACCGAGGACAAAGGAGTCATGATTTTCAAGCTGCCGAGTGAAATGAAAACAGTCCTTTGGTCAGTGTTACTGTTACTCTGAGGATAGTTTGACACACAGAAAAGAGAAGGCCTTTACCTTTAGTGGCTTTCCATACAAACGGAGAGCTGGAATGTCAGCATTTCCCTCTGTTTTCCTCCAGTTGTTTGTTGTAAATGTGTGTTTAGACAGCCAAAATTTACAACCTGCCATAAAGAGAAGACAGTGTAAACACCAAATATTTGCTTTCTTTTTCATATGGCATTGTGACTTTGTGTCGCATATTTCCTTTTGTGTCTTGACCAGGTTCTTGCTGAAAAAGGTGTTTAAAAGTTGCTGTAAGTACTGTAGAGTTTTGCATGGATCTTTTTTTGTCATTTAATTTTATTTGTTTTTCCTTTTGTAGAAGACAGCAGGCAACTTTGTGACCAAACCCTGAATGTTAACACATATTCTTTACTTGCATGTGAGCCAACTTTTCCTTGTATGTGAGATTGTATGTCTGAAACACTTTCAGACATGAGAGCTTAGGGGAGTTGTTTTTGGAACGCAGTTTGTTCAACTTGTATCCATTTAGTGAGCAAAATGCAAGTTTATAGTTATGTTCAATCTACTTTTTTCATAAAATATGGGTAGTATCAGGTGCTAATACTGCAGGAAAATTGAAATGAAAACCTACTAAGATATATCCAATCACACGATGAAAGACTTCTCCAGTCCTGTAATTACATTCTTCACTTCTTCCCTCCCCAGATCAGACTGTCACTCTCTCTTTTTCTGTCTCTTCTGCTTCACTTTTGAAGGAAAACGACTGCTGAAGAAAAGATGGCATAATGTCTCCCAGTCAGCATCCTTTCAGGTTGGTACACTATGTTCAGACTGCAAGGATTTGGAGATGGTGGGGGTGAGGAGGAGGAGGAGGAGGGGGGGTGACCTTTATGTGTGAAACATGCTCACATAAAGGTCATTCACCATTGCTGTGTTATGCAAGGAGATTGAATTGAACTGTTTTAGTATAGTCTTGCACCAACCGTCCGAACCCTCAGGGAATGAACAAATCGTCGTGCTCAAAGTTCAAACCGTGTGCCTTCTTGCCCCATTTGTCAGTAATGGAGCATCATAATAGCTTTTCTTTTCAAAAACAGGCCGATTCCAAGTTATTCCAGGGTTTGATGGTGCAGGAAGGAAGCACAGTGCCCTGTGTTAGATAATGTCACAGTACCCTCCACCAAAATCTGAGTTAGATTATAAAGCAGCGTAACGTCAAGTTCAGAAAGTCATCAAGGTTCATGTGAGTGGACAAACACAAACCTTTGACTGTGTCATGGCTAACAGACAAAAGAAAAGAAATAAAAGTGTGTTTCATATACATATAAAGTGGTCAAAATGGATAACTGATATATTTTAAGCTTAACAAAGTTGAAAAGTTGTAACTGTAACAGTCTATTTTTTATCATTTGTTTTCTTATTACAGCACATCGTATAATCATGGCGTATGAGGGCGAGGACAATCCCAGCATTACAATTTTTATAAAGACATAGGCCAAGAAAAGCTTTTGTAGTAAGGATAAGAGACATCAGGATTACTTGGCTTCAATATCTAAATAACCCTCCACCACTCACTTGTAACCATGAGAGATTACATCAGTGAGGTCTCGACACAAATGGACATTAAGTCAGTTTTCAATAGAAATATCTGCATGTGCGCGACAGCCATTTAAATGTTGTTTTCACTACAGTCACAAGAATACTGAAACTTTAGCCTTTGCTTCTCGTCCTCCACTGGTGATGCGACCATTGCTGTCCTCCCATCTCTTCCACATAAAGAAAAGTGGTTGCAGTTCTGGACAATAATCCCGTATTTCCTGCTACACATAGTACGTGACCACGGAGAAATGCGAGTCCAACAGGAGGGGAAAAAAACACATTGTCCTATAATCCATTAATGCATCCGGCTTAATCTGTTACTGTGGCTGTTCTAAAGCGCAAACCTAAATGCTTTTGCCTCATTTTTGTGGATGATCTGTAGAATGCAATGATATACACTTGAGTGTCAACAGTGTTAACACATAAAAGAATAATACAGATTAGGTTTGTAGTAAATATGAGGGGGTGGGGACAATTCTGAAAGGTTGAGAGATGTGAAAAGAAAAGCTCCGCTGACAACAGGATTTCATAATAGTGCCAGAACCTGGTAAGGTGGTTTCTTTTTCTAAATATAATGCTGCTACAGAATACCCATTAAAGCCTTTAAGAGTTTAATCCAGTGATACACACAAACACATAACAGGCCAGATATTCAGTCAGCGATTGCATGAAAACTGGCACGCACACATTTTCAGGTTAAAAAAGAAAGAAAGAAAAGAAACAGAAACAGTTCTGATTTGTTACTTTTAGAAAGAATATTGCAAAGACAACAGACAATGTAAATAATCACATAAATCACTTTTAATCTCTTTTAATGCTTATAACAGCTGTAAGTTATATGTACGCACAGACAGCAAGTTTAGCTGGACACCGGCAATATTATAAATGGACACAAAAATTAAAGACTGAGAGCATGTTGATGGTCAAAAAAAAAATCAGAATATGGGCATACTCATGTGAAATGTTATTCATAGTGAGGACAGGTCAGATTACTGCTTTGTATGATACATAAAATCAATACACTGGAATACTTTGTGGATGAAGAGTGAAATGTCAATAAGTGTGTGTTTAAATCACATCAGTTGAGGTCAGCAAATCAAACCGTCCCATGTCACATCACATGTCACTATACATCACAGTGTACAGTCAAAAAGAAAAAAAAGTAAGGCACATGATTGGGAGCTTGTTTTATATCTTTAATTTAATGATAGCTTCTGGGAGCACTTGCATCCCTCTCCTGTGACACATTACACCCTGCTAGCCTCCCATTCTGCTCGTATGTCCTGCCTTATCGAAGTGAAAGATAATTTATTAGTCATACCTTCGAGGTATAGAGCAACAGAAAGTGGCAGGAAGACAGGATGTGACCATAGACTGTATATAAAACAATTTAACGACGTCAGAGTGTGAAAAGCAAAGTCAGTGTAGAAAAGCCTTAAACCACCATTCTTTTAAATGGCCAGGAGAGGACAACTTGTCAGCTGCAAAAATGAGCCCAGTTACATCGAAGTTCATGAAAACATGAGTGTAACATGAGCTCTAGATACAATAATATAGTGTGTTCATTTAGTAAACTATGATCAAACTTAGAGTAGATGAAACGTAAAGCAAGGAAGGCTTAAGGGCAAAGCTACTTTGTAGCTAAGTAAATTTTTAATCTATTCATATATATAAAGAAATTTCTACATATAAATTGGATGAGTGTGTTGGCAAAGGACAGGAATTTTAGTATTTGAAAGAATATTTTTTTCTGTTTATAGTCAATGTTGAACTGACTATTTTTCCGCTAAGCAGTTTGGAGTTGAACCATCAGCTTTAACCACAGGAACACTCACAAACCTACAAACTGTTTTCATCCTGCAGCACGCAAACACATACTCAAAAGAAGTCCATACATACAGCTGTGTTTATTTTAAAAAGTAGCACCTCATTAAAACTAACCAAGCTAACAGGTAAGAAATTGAAATTTTTTTAAATTAATTTCTTCTGCTTTTTCGCACAAAAGATAAAAGAATAGTGATGTAGGTAAAATTTTGGTGGAGGTAACCACTGCATTGTGCTCTTTTTTTTTTCTTTTTTTTAAAGCTATAAGTTGGCTTATATAGAGTGCTAATTCATTAGCTAACACTTCCAAGATTGGTTAGCAGGCTGCATTCGTAAACTGTCCTAGTACAATTCAGAGACACACAGGTAATTAATTGTAAAATAAAATGGAATTTAACTCCCCAAAATTTAAATACAAACTTACTGGCTGATCTGTATTACACAGCAAATCATAATATTTTTTAGATAACTGATTTTAAATTGGTCCAAAAATGGCTACAACAGCACACTCACGGTGAGGAGGTCCAGTCTAGTAACTAAAATGTAACCAGTGAATTCTGTCAATCAACATGGCCACACCCCTAGCTCAGTTATTCAGGTACATGAAATATGGTATAAAGCGGGAAATAATCTATACAGGCAAAAAACATTTTGTACCAGGCTATAAATTTGCTTTATAATGCTCTAAAGTTGATCCTTTTAACATGGGCATCTATGGAGCCAGCCTCATATAGCACCTAGAGGAATTGCAGTTTATGCCGCTTCCACATTACTGGCTTACTTTTTCAACTCTGGTTGTTGCCCCTTGGTCTGAATAATATGGCTTAAACTTATTGAAGATTGAACTGTGGTTTTATAGATGGATATTTTGACCCTCTTGAGACGGAAGCAATTTTTTAAAAGTTGTATAATACCTGGAATAATTGTTTAACGGGATTTTTAAGGAAATGCAGAATTGTACTGAACACTTTTATAGCCTCCATACATAAATGTGCACTGGCAGTGTGTTCCTCATCTTCACATCCTGGATTTTAGCCACTGTTGTGAGCTGTGTGGTAAACAATAACCCATTATAGGTCCCCGATGGCAACCAAGGCTTGCCCTTGGTTTAACTCTACTGCTTGTGGGGGAAAAATTATATGTGCAGGGGTGCAGAGTACGGCACAGTCAGCACACCATCGCTTACCACTACTACTGCCCCTCCGTCTAGACTTTAGAGCACGTCCATATGGAGATGATTAAAAAGCTCATTAGCCTGCCTACTTGAAATACAGTTGCAGTGACGCTTGTCCATAAAAACACAAAGCAGACCGGTTTCTGCAGCGGTATTAACCAGGTTGAGGCATCAAGTCCCCAGGACTGACAACAATTTGGCACAAACCCCCTGTTCACCAAATGATGACTGAAACTGAATGCGTTCCAAGAAAGAAATAAGGAAAGAAATTATTTCTTGGAAGACTTCTAGAACTATTTGCTTGAGGTAGTCTGAGCCATCTGGGTGAGGAAGACTGGAAAAATGTCTGGTAAGGTGAATGGGATATGGCCCATTAGAAGAAAAATGGCTTGGTCTTATTAAAAACATTTAGGGCGACCGAAGACTTGCTTTAAAGGCAAGCAGAGATTTGTGGAGAGTGCAAAAACTAAATCCGTGCAACACCCATTCCCTGTTTCTCACTAGTGAATTTGAAGCATGAGATTTAAAAGATTCGCTGGACCAAAAGTCAGATGCTCCGTGCTTTGCAAGAAAAGGGAGGTGCGTATGCATTCATGGCCACTCGTGTTGTAGCGCACGTTGTAGAAATTTGTTTTTAACACTGTACCATCAAGGTGTTCCAACAGGCTTGGATCAGGCTGATCAGGAAACCTCATGTAACGACATCTTGCATTGTGAACATGTACATTTGTGTATCAGTTTATGTTGCTATGAAAATAAATTTGCTACAGTCAGTAATTTCAGTAACGTAAATGTTGCTTATTAATGAGTTCTTTAAAGTTTGACAGAGATTTTGTGTTAGCAACTGATTTCTATTCACAACCCACAAATTGTTATTTATTTTTTTAGCAAGCAGGCTGTAGGTGAAAGCTGGGGGTTGTGGAACTTTGATAAACCCAATGTCCCTTTCCGGCACCAACCAACCAACAGAGAAGTCATAAAAACACCTTTTTAACTCTTTAGAGACAGAGAAGAGGTAAAGGTCAGAACTTACATCAGGTGAACAGAAATAAATTAAATGCTATTCTGTATCTACATTGTTGTGTAGACTGGCACTTAATAGCTGCAAGAACAGTTGTAAAAATACTGAAAAGTTAGATATAATATTATACAGCTCTGAAAGTTTTCGCTTTAGTAATAAAACCAAGCCTCTAAACATCTTTGAGGGTTTGTGCTTCATTGGCGGTGCAATATTTGCACTAACATGAACAATAAATGGAATAACTTTGTTCACAATGTTCAGAAAGCACAGAGGTGCATGGAGAGGTCCCAGTAGAGTCATGGCTTTGTGCATGTAGCACACTGTGGTTTATCTGAATGACTGTCTTTGAATGGACTGTGGCTGAACGGAAATAGCTTCATTGAGAGCCTGGAAGCATGTTAAATACAAAGCTTGAACATGAACAAATATTTTGTGTGTCAGTGTAAATGGGCTAACACCAGTTAATTTCACATTTACATGGAAAACAATATACATCCTGCTCTTTGTTTGAATGGCAACTTTTCAAAGCGTTCTTGACTTGCATCAGGTGTTTTTGGTTGGTCGGTTTGTGCGGTGAAACCGAGTTAGGACATTTTAAAGGTGTGGACATTAACAAGGAGGCAAAAGAGCAGGAAACAAAATAAGCGGGACTTTGTAAAGAACATACTTTATGGTCTTATGTGTAATTTGTAATTAGTGTGCTTTGTTGCAAACATCACAGATGTAATGCAAGTACTGGTCCACTAAGAAAGGAAACTTAATGTGTTTAACGAAATGTGCTCAGTACAATGCAAAAAGTCTGTAAGCAGAAAAACACACGCTGCAGAATAAGTCAGCAGCGCATAATGCTACATCGAGATGAGCAAACAATAGGCACGTGCTGATTTGGAGTCAACAATGCAACACTGCACCTTAATGTGTCTGGGCCAAACAATGCAAAAGCCGATTATGCAAATTGGGGTTATCGAGGGCACTGCAATGTAACAATGGCACCAAGTTGATTGGGCTGTGTGCGTGCACACTACCCATTCCCCATGGGTTTATTTTTTTCCCCATAGATGCCCTTCCTAAAACCCCCTACCCTGTGGTCTCTTTTGTGAGGCCTCATTAGAGACCCCTGTCAATTGGAAGGACAAGGGTCATGGCACAGGATCGGATTGATCGATACCCCCCAGCATGATCAATCAAGTTGTCTTTTGGTTTCCACCAATAGGATACCAGCTTCTACCAAAACAAAGGGGAGAGAGGGGAAAAAGAATGCCAGAAAGAATTAGGAGCATTAAGAATAGGCAGAATGTAAACAAGCCTGCCTGGCTGAACAGAATCCAGAAGCCTCCTTTTTTCCCCCCTCAATTTAGAATGACATTGTCGAGGACAATGTCATTAATGAGTGGCGCTACTCATTGATGAGTGGCCTGCGTCATCATGATGCACCTGTAATGCCCTTGGGTCTTTCTGTGTTTGCTCTAGATTTGCAACACTTTGTTGGAGATTTAGATCAGTGACTGCACAGTGATCCATTTCCTATGAAATAAAAATCGCACGCACACAGACAATGGCTGTCTTCATCTTCTTTAGTGGTCCTTTTTTGAGCTAATATTAGGTTAATAGTGGTACACATTTGTCTTTAATCATTACTATGGAAAAATTCTACTTTTTTCTACTTCCATTTAATTATAAATCACCTCATTTCGCATTTCTAAATTACAAGTCGCAAGCAAGCTTTTAGCATTTGCAGAGTTAAGAAAATTGAAATGATCCATTAGCTTTGATTATCAAACAGTCTTAACAAATGGGCCAGGTTTTTTTAAGGATCCTTTCAAATTAAAATTGCCCAGTGTGTATTTTCAGTAGAGTGCTGCTTACGAGCCAAGGAATTATTCTCCCTAAGGAATAATTCCAGCCACCAAGGAGTTACAAATCATGGAAATGCGATGATGGAATATAGAAAGGAAAGGTGATTTGTGCTAAATCATCAAAAACATACTTTCTTTACCTCATTTCCCGAGCAACACTTTGCATGACATTAGTTGGCCAAGAGCCAGGCATAAAGGGCGTGCCGTAATGGGCGATTCTGAGGTGAAAGATAATTCTTTTAAAGCTAGCAGCTATACAACACAGTGATGACATGCAGCATCAAAATGGATTTGGGTTTGCACGAACATACTACAGCTTACAAACAAGAAAAACCAAAGAAGTCTTGAGTCACATGTCGTTTCTTTATATTTTACTGGGAAATGAGATTTAGGTAAGCAGATGCAGTGATTTATTGAAATGTGTTACAAACATACATGGAAATAGACTACATGGGGTAAAAACAAAGATTATACAATTCTAAAAACGTTTTTTTAAAAAAACCCATTGTGTGTGTTTAAATATATAATATATATATATATATATATATATATTTTTTTTTTTTAATTTTTTTAAATTTATTTATTTTATTTTTTTTCCACTCATTTTCAGTCCAGTCCTTGTACCTGACCATTTTTAGAGAAATATTTCTTTGTCCGTTTAACCACTTAATTCTGACCTATAAATCAATCAAACATAGAAAAGGCACTGAACTCAAGACACGAACCGGTGTTGTGTCCACACATAATGGAAATCTGAGCAAGCAACCAATTTAAATTGTATCTTTAGACCCTTTGGTGGTAGCCTGTTACAGAAAAACACAATTTGTTCCAATTTCTTTAGGTGAATCTACAAAAAACGCCCAAGATAACAGTTCACTGGACTCAAAATAGTATTTTTTGCACCAAGATGATTCCCAAAGAGCTATTACCTGAAAACTTTGTCATATCTCACTATGGTGTGTAGTGTGTCATTAAAAAAAGCGGAGAAAACTGGACAAGTAGAGGGCAAAAAGGGAAGGAGGACGGAAATACTATTCCATGACGAATTAAAATGTGACAGTATTTTTCTGCATAGACACAATCCCCAAACCACGTCAGTCGCCATTACGTTTTACAGACAGCTGTAGATACTGTCTCTCCAGACCTCTTCCGTACATATTTAGTTTGAAGCAAAAATTTCAAATTTGCATTCATCACTCTATAAAATCTGTGGTCAATGACTTTCAGTCCAGTTCAATTTAAGTTAAGTTCAGTTTAATTTGGCATTTATGAGTGTTTCTTTTTTGTAAAGAATGGCTTCTTGGCAGAAGAAGCCATTATTTCTGGTGAGGCTTTCGTGAACAGTAGGGTCAGCTGTATCTCTCACGTCCTATGTCAGGATATTTTCCAATTTCTTAAGAACATGACTTTCACATGCAGCTCATCTGCTGTATACCTTTTTTTTTTTTTTAGATCTTTCACTTCTTTTTCCTACACCAATTTCCCCAAAGTATTTATTGAAACACTGCACAGCATGTTGAGATATACGTTTTCAGCTGATTGCTCTTTTAGAATCATTTTGTTGGTTCAAAAATCCTATTTCAAACCCATTTAATTGTGTTATCTTCTGCATTTTTAAAAGATTGCACAACCTCTCCTAGACTTCAGATTGCAGACTAGCCCAAAATTCGGTTTTATTTCTGTAAAGCCTACACCTGAAGCCCCAAAGTATGATGATCTCTCCACCGTGTTTCACAGCTGGATAAGATTAATGTTCAATGCCTCTTTTCCATAAAACATACATTTACTTTATTTTATGACTTTCTACATTGTAGATACATACTGAAGATATCAAATATATGAAGCAAGATATATGTAGCAAAAAAAACTGAAATAATTCTAAATATGTCTTATATTTTAGATTCCTGGAAGTAGCCACTCTTTGCTTTGTGTACAGCACTGCAAACCCCTGACCTTCTCTCAATGAATTTCATGATGTAGTCACCTGAAATGGTTTTCACTTCACAGGTGAGCCTTGTCAGGGTTCATTTGCGGAATTTTTTGCCTTCTTAACGGGGTTGGGACCATCAGTTGTGTTGTGCAGAAGTCAGGTTGACAGCCTCCTTCGACAACTGTTAGAATTCATATTATGGCAAGGACCACTCAGTTAAGTAAAGAGAAATGACAGTACATCATTACTTCAAGAACTTTGAATGTGTCCCAAAGTGCAGTCACAAAACTCAAAAAGCATTACGAAGAAACTGGCTCACACAAGAACCAACCCAGGAAAGGAATTCCAAGAGTCATCTCTGCTGCTGAGGATAAATTCATCTGAGTCACCAGCCTCAGAAATCGCAAAGTTAACAGCACCACAGATTATAGCCCACATCAATGCCACAGTTCCAGTAGCAGACACATCTCTACATCAACTGTTCAGAGGGGACTGCGCAAATCAGGCCTTTAGGTAAAGGTAAACGGATGCTCTCTACCCACCATGAAGCATGGAGGAGGAGGTGTGATGGTGTGGAGGTTCTTTGCTGGTGACACCGTTGGAGATTTATTCAAAACTCAAGGCACACTGAACCAGCATGGCTATCACAGCATCCTGCAGCGAGATGCCATCCCATCTGATTTGTGTTTAGTTGGACCAAAAATCATTTAATGAGGTGTGTCCAAACTTTTGACTGGTAGTGTAGTACACATTTTGCCAAGAAGCTCTACTTTTATCTCATCGTTCCACTTGCTAATTTTTTTCACAGTGGTTATATTTGCAGTACCCTTCTTTTAGAAATATCATTCACTCTTTTTTTCTTATAGCAGACACAAAGATTTTAGCAAGTTGCTCTGCATACAATTCCTGCTGTTACCCATGATCCTCTTGTGTTGGATCACGAACATTCAGGTCTTAAAAAGTTGTTCTCCAGGCTTTACAGGCTTTATGAATTTCTCTGATTCTTTTTCTGAAGTTGCTGCAATTTTGGCACACTTCACACAAACCAGTCTTTCTTGAGAGGAGCAGGTTTTATCAATAACCACCCTGTATGCATTTATTTTTAGGGATGGGTACCTCTTCAGCCCACACTTCCAGTCTCATCTCATTGATTGGAACGCCTCAGGAGGTAGCTTTTAGACCACAGAGGTTCACATAGGTTTACTTCCAGCCTAGACTGTGAAAGTTTAATCAAAGTGTTCAATGAAAGGCATAGAAAGTACAATTTATTTCTCCATTATTAGTTTAGTGAGACTGTGTCTGACTGTCATTGTGATTCAGATGAAGCTCACTAGTTTCACCTCACTACTGTGACAATACTGCAAATTGCAAATGGATCTGAACACCAGACAGAATGATCTTGATCAACTCTGTTTCGATTCCCATTTCCTCCTGATTCCGCTGCTGATTACTGTTTCAGCAGTTTCCTTTTTAAGACGTTTAAAGCGCAGCAGACAGAGGAATTACAAACCGAAGGTGTGAGAATAAGACATAGTAAGCCAAGGCAGAAGAGTCCATTTTTTCCCCCAACTTCTCACATTTTGTAATAACTCTCAGACGATATAATATCTTATTTCAATATACTGCTACTTGTCAAACCTGAGGAGCTCTTGCTGAAGATATACAAGATCATTAATAACAGCATGTGAAGACCAGTGTGAGAAATCCTGAATATAAAAGTTCAGCAAAAGGGTAATGATGTCTTTACTCAAGACAAATAGGGCTGATTCACTGATCCCCAAAATATATGGTCTTCATTAAAAGGGTCTAAAATTCAGATTAGATAATTGTCTGCCTCTTGTCATTGTCTACAGCTCTCTGAGCCTGCATGGAGAGGCTGGAAGTGCTCCCCGAGATCATGAAAACCATTAATAAATAATAATGGTGAGATCAGGGAGACATCACTGGAGGGCTAAATCTATTCCTTAGAGCAAATTTAACCTTGACCTTCTTATCCCAGTGACCAAGCTTCCCTTCCTTGAGCCAAGGGTCAAGAATCATATTTTCAGCCTAATGTGTCTCCTCAAAGCAGACTCGGATCTAAAATATTGAAATGCTACCATTTCTACTGTTGTAGGCAGGGAAAGGCCTTATCGTCAGACTTTTTTTGTGCTCCTTCAGAAATATTATCATCTACTCCAACAACGCACCGCAGATACATGCAAGGAACACAGGCACTCCTTGATGTTTATCATGTGTGCCAGTAAAGGCATCTAGTTTTCAGTATTTATATCATATTATATCTCGCATGGCTTTGGGAAGGGCACAGATGCTCTGAGAGCATCATGAGAAACCACATCATCCTTTGGACAACTACAGGAAGACTGCGAGCCTGTATATGCCGTGCGTGCCTGTGTGCCTGCACAGGTGTGCAGAGGGAGTGAAGCAGGCAGGCGAATGGACAGGCGCACTGGGTGCCTGTGAGGTCAGGGGCTAGGTGGAGTGTTAGCGGGAACGACACCTGACAGCAACTCGGTGGATGTGCCCTGGCAGTTCTGTACATTCATGTCACTACTGATAAAAGTCAGCACCTGCTGAGCAGGAGAAACTACAGTGGTGGTGCCACCGGGTCCTCCATACAGGACAAGGAGAGGAGGATGAGAACACTTCCTTCCGCCTGTCCTTCCCTTTCCCTCCAGCGCTCATTGAGCAGACGAGTTGCGACAGCTGTGATAGGTATTGGTTGGGCAGGGGTGAAGGTGCCAACCTTGTCAGTGCCAGAGGTTGGGAGCAAAGCTACATGCACCACCTGATTCGGGCTGGGAAAATGAAACCTGGATGCTTCTCTTGTTGTTGTGTAACAGCCAAGGGCAAAAGGAAGTCTACAGAACTTTCTCTGTTACTAGAAATGTTGCTGGATGGCTGCGTGTGTGTTACCGCCTAAAGTACAGTTATCAACTTAATGAGCTCATTTTTTTTTTAAAGGTCTGTGAGAAGAAGTTCAAATAAAAACGGGCCCAAAAAAGTCAAAGCAGTGAAGGTGGTAAAGGTAAGTGAGATATAATGATGTTAATTGTTTTCCTGGAGTCAGGGAATTTTTCTAAGGTTCTCTGGAATCCTCTCACTGTCCAAAATTGCTCACATAGAAGGTTCCAAATTGCCCATATTTAGCAATATAAATATCAGCTAAAACTTTATAATACCCACTGTAAATAACCAGGTAGATGAATAGTTGATTACGTTTTAATCTTTCTTCTTTGCCGTTAACAGTGCAATAGTAATTATTCTGTAATGCACATGTGATGACCACAGTGAGACCGACTCTCAAATGGTCATATTTATGATGCCTAAACCTAACTGCTAGAAAAAGCAATCAAAGTAAACAAAGGGAACAGGGCACAAACCACAGTCTCTAGGTTCACAGTCTTTAGTGACACCTGCCAGCAATCAGAACTTTATAGGAGCCTGCTACATCTAATATCCAAAGAATGTTTACAGATGCACTACCCAGCATTAAGCAGCATTATGCAGTCATACAGCACTTTCATTCCACTTTGGGTGGAAAAAAGTAGTTAATTTAACAAAAAGTGCATGTCTTTGGGAGGAATTAGGGTAGGTGTAGGAAACTGCCACAGATGCGGCGAGCATTCACACACTCCAACAACAGACAGGCCTTAGCTGACCAACCAGGTGATTTGAATCAGGAACCTTTTCGCTGTGAGGCGACAGTGCTAACCGCTGCACCACTGTGCTCTTAGTAGGTTATTTAGTGCTTGTTAACAGTGCTGGGAAAACTCACAGTTTAATGCAAAGTCAGTTAAACTTCAAGGGATACCAGTGGGCCAAGTTAGGACAATCTACGCCTATGACAATCCTGCCTTAGTGCAAATCAAAGCGACAACAGGTGCATAAGAGAGGTGACAAGAAGACCATCCTCAAAAGGGAATGGTTTTGCCCATGGTGGCCACTGCGCTCTCCTTATCACTCCACTACTGATTTTTCTCTACTTTTGCTTTTTTGTCAGTGTCCTCGTCACTGCTGGTAGCTTGAGATGGTATGGAGCCTATTGAGGTTTCAGAGGTACACGAGTTTCTCCACAATGGCACATCTGTGCGTGCTGTCACAGGAATGTCTGCTGTATCTTCCAGCAGTATCAAAAGTATGGAAGAAAACACCAGGAGATGAGCCATTATATAGGAGAGACTACTTAAGTTTACCTAGTTCTCCATTATTCATTAAATAATGGTTATTACCATTCCAGTTTTAACATGACAACCTGCAACATAGATGCAATATAACAAATGCTAACCTTAACCTTTGAAGGAAATAATGGTTGCTGTGACAGAGCAGTAAGTGAGTGGCTCAAGAGTGCGTAAGTAGAGATATTGCTTACCTCTTTAAACTTGAATGAAACAAGTAAGCAAGTTTAAAAGAAACATAACTTTTTCTCTCATTGTTTCAATATGTAGAATATATACACACCTCTATAAAAACAGGCAAATGGACATTTGGGCGTCATGTGTAGAAATGTACAGCTCTTCTGGGTCCCCCACTCCAAAATAGGTGAGGAACGTAATTTAAAGAAATCGTAGGAAATGAAATGCAGTTTTAGCAAATGTTTGACTTTTGGTTCAAATGCACGGCCATCCCTGAGCCCTGTGTTTGTAGTTCAATTCAACTGAATGTTATAGCACCAAATCACAACAACAGTCAGATCGAGATGCTTTATATCGTAAAGACCCTACAATAATATGCTGTGCCCAGGGCTAGGTTTTTAATGTTTGTTTATGTTTGTAACATTAAATGCTGGTTTGCACTGTATTGTTCATTATTTAATTCAAACACTCTGCAGTTGATAAAAAGCCACATTCTGCCACCTAGTGTTCACATTCAGGGGGACAGGGGGAAAGCCCCCTTTACATTCATCTGCTGCCACATTTGTCATATTCACATTACGTTTAAATTCACAATTTTAGAACTTGGCAGCAGTTGTTTTCTCTCTATATGACTTTTGTGCGTGCGTGCTGACCGCAGAGCAGCCCCCACACACTCCTCCTTACTTCAGAAAGAGCTGATCTGCAACTTCTCTGTAACCCAGAACAAAACGGAAGCAATTGTCCAGTGGGCGGGTTGTTTTCTACATTTTTCTTCTCCAAATGACTGAAAATGAGGGGCCGGCTATAGAGCAATTGGTGCCGTAAGCAAAAACAAACTTTGCAAGTCAAAGTAGTAATAGCTTGTGGAAAAATATCACCTTCAATAGAGGGGTGTTGAAGAAAGGAGGTTAGGTTGCAGAGAGTGTGTATGTGTGTGTGAGTGAGTGTGAGGGGGTTGGTGAGGCACTGGAGGAAGAGCGGGGGAGGCCAACTTGGATGCATGTGCTGCAAATTAGGCAGGCAGCCCCTCATGTTGGTAGCAGCGGAGGCGGCAAGAGCGCGGGAGTTTCTGCATGGCTGCAGACTGCTGCTTGCACCTTGGGGGATGACTGACCCGGGTGCGAAAAGAGGGAAGCCAACACAGAAGGCTATGACGAACACTTGCTTGCCAGTGGCCCCCCCACCCTCTCTCTCTTTAGCCCTATACGCAGCCCCTGGGGAACCCTTGCACGCACTTAAGCAGCCTCTGCATATTCACTCCCCGTGTGAGTCTTCAGTCGCTCTTTTCTTCAAACAAGACCTCCTTTCCCCTCTACATGTGTTTGAGGCCTGCCGTCCCCTCCTCCCCTCCCTCGGCCACCGCGAAAAGGTTGTGCTTCACTTCGTTCTGGATGGGAGTCTACATTTGTTCTGAAAATAAGCAGCCAGCCTCATTTTGCAGGAATATGCACACACATCTTCAAGGTTTCACGCCTGATAAACACAGAAGCAGAGTTCTATTTCACTGCAACACTTGAATACACACTTCCACAATACTATCCAGGTAATCTCTCTCCAGTCACACTCACACGCAGATAAATAACATTTCTGCACCACGGTTTGACACAGATTTGGAGTTTATTCACACATAACATACTACAGTGGGTAATGTATTCAAGAAACATTGAACAGCGCTGTCATATGACACAGGAAAAAACAAAACAAAAACAACGAAAAAGACACCGAACCCTTTCTTTGCCATTATATAAAAATAGTGTTGCTACAAAAGTATAAATTAGGTTTAATAATAAGACAACTCAGATCTGAATCTACACAGGAAAATGCTGCCAAAGTGCGATAAAAAGACAAAATGAAGAGAATCAAAACATACTTTTTTTGCGTTTTAGCAGAGTATAAAAAGGAAGAAATACCTGTAAAATAGGATGAAAGCAACACTAATTTCTTAACCTGAATTGATAATACAGACTATAATCCATAGTTAAAACAGAACAGATCTCCATGTTAGCATTCTTATACCACATTTTAACAACCAAACTTTTATTATCTGAATAAGTTAAAATCCTGAAACAAAATAAAACTTACAGCTGATTTTAGTTTTCTAGTAACAGTATCTAAGTTGAGTTTTCTATTATATCAAAACCTTCTGAAATGCTACTGTAGAAAAAGAGGTATAATGTTATTGGTGCTCCCTACTTTATCTCTGAAATGAAGGTGCCCCCTTGTGGCATAAAAACAGCAGTTCTCTTGTATTTACATAATACATCCTCTGAAAATGGATGATGTCAACCCATTAACACCAGTCCACAATCAGCACAGCTACTCCCACCTTGAAAGGTTAGAATTCAGTCCGGGGTTGCTTATCCAACTCCTAATGAGTGTCTTAAACATCAACTGAGAGCCAATATGATTCATTTCCATCTGATGACAGACACTGGCTTATAATGTTATATATCAGAACTCTTATTAAAAGCATGCATATCTTAGATATACTCGTTTAATCAACAAAAGAACGCTATTTCTACAGAAAATTGAGTTGACATCATTACGTCAACAATGGCATTTTGTCCCAGAGCATATCCTATTGAAAATACTTATTTAAAAACTCTAAGAAAAAAATCCCTTCATCATTCAGTTGAGGATAACTTGAAACCACAAATCATTGTACAGTATTTTGACTATGTCTTTGAAGAGCCTAAATTTTTGTATGAACATCTGATTTCCAATCTTTAAATTACAACACTACCTTCTGAGTACTGAGGTAAAACATTGGATTGGTAATTAAAAAATTAAATACAATTTACAGCAATTTTTCTTCTTCTTCCTCTTCTTTTTTTGATTTTTTTCTTACCAAAATATATAAATATATATATTTAAAAAAAACACATTAGATATATTAAGAAAACCATTATGGGGGAAAAAGCATTTATGAAATACTAAATCAAAGCTTGGAGGTAAGGAGGGCTACAGTCTATTAAAAAACATCTTGTGTAGCTATGAACAGTTTGTAATGCAGAGCCTTTGACCTTTAATTGACATAAGGGTTTTAAAGTTTTAATGCCACTAAAACAAAGATGACAAATGTTATGACATAAGTAAAAAGGGCATTCTGGTGTAATAAAAGAATCCGATGTCCAACCATAATCTGATGGTTGCTCCCTCTCTTTTCTTGCGTGTCATTTTCTGTCATTCTTCACAAACTAAAAGGTTACAGTCACATTAACCTTATATTTAACTGTAAACTGTCCTTCACCAACCCTCAAAAAAAGGACGTGATCTTTAGGTTCAAATGCGGATGATTAGCATCGATCGCTACGAGGATGACGGGGCAGCCTTTCAGTCAATAAGCACGATATGCAGAAGCATCAGAGTAGTGACATCAGTTCCAAATACAGTGTGTCAGTGTTTCTATTGGCCGGGAAAATGAACCGATTCAAGGTCAAAAGTGACACTGAAACAGGAAATGAATGTTTGAATGGACCTGTCGTACACAAGCAGCAGCTGAAATGAACGAGACACAATACTGAGAGGGAACACATGTATGTCTGTACCTGAAGTTGCCCGAGGGCTTAAAGTTGGGCAAAGTTTGTTTTTTACTCTTAATCGTGTAATAAAGTGATATTTAGGTTGGCTGTTAGCGTTTAAGGGGCAGGTGATGTAGCCCGAAGCCCTAAAACAATATAAAATCAGCCAAATGACAATTTTCAAAACGAGTATCTACCACTGAGTCATTTCAGTATACGTTTATACAGTGGATACTTGTTACATGTGGATACTGTGCTACTGTAAAGATTATTACTGACCTCGTGGGAATGAAAAAGATGAAAGCACACATGCTCAGTTAATCTGACATTTTGACAACAAGCACTTTAAAAGTACAGTGGTTGTCCATGAGTCGTCTGAGCACTGGGACACTGCTTTGTTTCCCTTTCTATGCGAATAAAAGAAAAAGTAAATACAATGTCTACAAGCCATTGAAAGGATGAGTCAAAAGAAGGCCATTAAACAGTAATATAAAGGCATGATGTTGGCTCTGACTGTAGGGTTTAAGGTGATTGCATGAAAGAGACTTAAGGCCCAAAAAACAGAGATAACAAACCAGTACTCGACTAATTAGTACCAGAAGCAACAAACAAGATTTACAGTATAGCATCCATTCATCCAAGTCATTTTAGGAGGTAAAAGCTCAAGTGTATGTATATTAGGATCCATAAAAAAATAAATAACTTGACATATGCATGCGTTGACTTTAGTAAATGCACAAGCAGAATGGGTCCTGTAAAAAATAAACCCTCAGTGTTTCTTCTCTTGTTTGTTGCGATTGGCACTAACTGTATTTGGGGTGGAACATTTCACAAAAGTCACGGTTCAGTACATACCTCGGCATTGAGGTCACAGTTTGGTTTCTTTTCGGTACAGTGAGGAAAAGTGGCGGTGCCTTCTTGGATATGGTCATTCCTGAGAAAATCCCATTGATTTTACAAACAAATAACTGAAAGAGTTTATCCTTGATAATTAACTGTAGGAGTGTGATGAGAACAGTCGGAAAAACTATGGCCTGTGGATAAAGCTTATTGCCTTAAAAAGGGAAACGTGTAGCTTACAAAAGGAAGACAGCATGTATATACGAAATTATAAATGCGAAGCGCATAAGTCCCTACTGACAAGCCTTTTCAGACTGAGCTTAAAAAAAATAGACTTATAGGCGCAAACAAAGATTTATGCAAGTATCAATTAGCATTTTGCCTCCAAGCCTTTCATCTGAGGGAAATGCAAAGGTAAAATGTCTTCAGTGTAAAAACAACTTACGCAATTCTTAATCGGCTACAGAGCTGAGTGATGTAGAAATAACAATGAGATAGTCAAAAGGGTCACATAATGCTATCACTGCTCGATATAATGTACGGATTAATCACTTTTTTTAACTGCCTGTTAGGATATGGTACAGCTGAATGAAATCGAACCACAAACAGATTCTAATGTGATGTTTTCCTCTTTGTAGATGTATGAAAATGACTTGTAAAGAAATGTCCACCAAAGATAAAGTTTATCATTTCGTCTCTTCTGTGCAAGTCAGTGAGTTTGACTTTTATATCTAGCAGCATAAGACTTGTATCGAGAATGAAAACAAAACTTTGGATCACTTTTCTTTACCATTGGTAACATAAAAAAGAAAAGCATCACACTTGTTTTGTCTGTGTTTTTCTGCTACTTTTTACTTTTTTAAATGAAAAAGTTGCATGCACTGCATGCGAATCATCTGCAGCTACATTTTAGGACACTGATGCAACCATCAAAGTCAACTGCAATGATTAAGCTCTCAGTTACCTGCCCGTGGCTGAATGTGCTGGAAAATAAACACTTCTATGACTTGTGATAATAAATGATAAACCTAGTACACCTATTTGTCAGAGGTGCAATGGCAGTGAAGATCCACCGCTTGATTTTATTTGTCATACACCAATGAATATTATTTTAGAGATTGTAAATACCTGGTCAACTTTGACAGTCAATTTTCAGAGGTCTATGACAGGAGCTTCAAGCAATGAATGCTTTACCTGAAAATGTTGTCATCCAGTGAGAATAACAGCATTGTAGCCTTGTAGTAGTTTAGTTAATAGGCTGGAGTAAATCAAATCACTGGCTGTGACAAGACTAAACTCATCCTGCTTATGTGTGCATCCCAAACCGAGGGCAGAGTACCAAACAGGACAATCTTTTGAGAGTTACTGTTCCACCCCTACATTTTGGCCACAGTACTTAACAACTCCATAAAAAATATGTAATACGCCGTATTGTTTTATGGGTGTTTGCAACCTTAACAATGTGACTTTATCTTTAAATATTTGTCTCGAGAAGTATTTAATGTCCATACACATTGATGTTTACAGTTAGTCTAAACCTAAAATATATAAATAATAGTCTTGAGTCATTGGTTGGAGGTGAAGGTTTGGTTGATTAGGTTAGTTAGGTTTTCTTCTAGCCCATGTTAGAGTGAAGGAAAATTAGTTTGTTCATTTCCTCAGCAGTTACCTGCTGCCTCCTCTTCATAGCCAAGCTCTGCTCACACACAGTCACGCACTCTCTGCGTATGCCCACAGCAGGCACTGCAAGTAGCCACAGTGCCAGGCGAGCGAGCTTGGGGAACTTCTCGCCCACTGTTGAGCTCCAATACTGGAAGAGATCGGGTGCACCTTGGAGGAGAGGCTCAGCCAGGTATTGAAAAATCTCTTGTCTAACTTGGCTTTGGCTGTCATCGTTACCAGACACGGTGCAAGATGAGGAGGACCCGCGTGAGGGGCCACCATTGTTTCCACTTCCCTCTACTCTGCTTATTTTAGGAGTGGGGGGGCCATCGGCGTCCCGCTCGTCGCCACCTGAACCTCCACCACCAGTGATACCACCATCCCTAGTTTCAGCAGCCATTTCGCACGCACGAGAGATTATGTCTTCATGCTGGTAGGCTGGCACTGAACGCAGCTTGAGCTGTGGGTCCAGGACCATAGCAACCTGGTGAGCTCGTTCAACCTGGCAAAAAGGAAAAATGATACTGTCAGTACTTACTCATAGAAAATACTCTATTTATCTTGTTGTTGTTAAACACTGTATTGTACAATCAAGATGCAAATATCAGGTGAAATGAATTTTATAAAATAAAAACTACAATTGCCACACAGAACAAGCCAGTTCTAGTGTAACTTATTTAAATTAAGATAAAAGAAACATTCATTTAGAAATACAGAAGTTATTAAATGTAAGCAATACCAGTTTAATACCTTGAAGTTTTCCTTGAGTGCTTCTAGGAAATAGTGGCAGAGTTTGCTGGCTGTGCCGGTTCCAGCCTCTCCAGCTTTGGATGTGAAGAACTTCTCCAAGCGCAGGTAGACAGGCAGCACCTGCTGTAAAGTTGGTCTCCTCTGGCTGCTCAGCTCCAGAGCTGCCAGGCGCAGAGGTGCCAGCAGACAAGCCAGGGTGCCTAGCAGATGCTTGTTGAGCCCTTGGAGGAGCGGGGCTGTGGCTTTACTGCGGCCATAAGCCTCACAAATCTGTTCAAAGTGGGCATGGACCTGCAGGAGAGCTTCGGCCATACGATCCCAACAAGGAGGGGTGGGGCATTGTGCAGGGTTGCCCTGTGGACCTTCCTCAGTTGTGCTTGTGGATGTGTTGGTACACTGTTCATCACGGATAATGAGTGTGGTAGAGGAGGAGATATCTCTGCATGTGGAGAGAAGCTCAGCCAGCTCATGAAGCCCTCGAGCCTGGAGGCTTCGTTTCCCAAGAACGGCCTGAACAACCGCACCGAGTGAGCATCCTGCGCAGCGCAAACATATCCGCCCCCGGCCACCGCCTCCCAGTGGTGACCCTCCAAATCCTGCCGCCCACACTCTGGGCTCAGAGACATACACAGTGCGGATGTCTGACATCACAAACTCAGAAAGCACGTTCTGCACCCAGTGATGAACCTGTTCTGGCCCTTCCCTCAGCTCAGCCTCCCTTACACCAAGCACGTAACGCTTTAGTCTCGAGCCCTCCACCTGGTAGGCTGTTAGAACGTAGCAAGCATCTGGGCCAGATGTCTGGGAGTGGCAGGTGACGGCGATGCCAAGCGAAGCATTTGAGCCTAGAGCACACGTAACCTTGACTTTTACTTGGTTGTACATGCGGGGCAGCTGCCGCAGTGCCAAGGCACTCATGTTGCCAAGAGCATCACGGGTTGAGTAGGCACCATGACGAGCACCCGTATCCACTAGGGTCTGTGCCAACTTCAGGAAGTCCTTGCTGTTGAGCACATTTAGCATGCTCAGATCTGAACACATTACCCGTAATAGGCGTTCAGCCACCTGCTGGCGCTCCTTCTCAGGTAGTCCATTATTCTCTGCCAGGACAGACAGCAGATGGATGGTTAGGAAAGCAGAACAAATGATAAGAAAGACAATTAGTGTTTATGTTTCTTTGGATATTCTGGCAGAAACATTAAAATAAGAAAAAGGATATAAAAACAATCAGAGAGGGATTATGACATGGTGTGAAGTCATTGCAATCAAAGGGGAAAGCTACACAGAGCAGACACCACTGCTGCCTTTATTAATCAGAGACATAGATTACTTATGTGTTAATGTTCCTAGTAGGCTTATTTAATAAACCAATGACATGATGAGAGCTACAGCACGAATGCAACATTACTGTACTTTGAAAGAGCTGTTGGCATAGTGCTTTAGTGCTACACAGAAAACAATCCAAATGTCCAAAATGTTTTATTTCTGTTTATTTTTACTTATTCAGGAGCGATAAAGGCAGAAAATGTTGTGAAATAGACAGGTATACAAGAAAATTGCCCAGTGGGATATTACATATGGGAAGCCTCTTAACCACCAGGCTTAATGAAGTTGCAGTACTTACGGGTGAGAGCATGGTTTCTCTGGGAGATACTTTGAGGCTGGATTTGTAGTTTAACTGAGGAATGGGCCTGAGCCTGAGAGCCTCTCCACAGCTGCTCCTGAGGACCCGATACTGAAGAGGTTTTGGGAGAGTCCCCTTTGGTGTGGTTCTCATTATCAGCTGTTGACAGAGAGATGGAAGAGCTGGCTGAGTTGTTAATGGAAAAAAAGCACAAGTTAATTGTATTGAGTGGAAGAAAATGTAAAGATTAAAACCATGACACAAAACAACTGTCTTTAAAAGAACCAATAACTTGGCCTCCCTGTGGTTGACAAATTGCACCTTAAAAATAAATACCACAAGTTAAAGAATTATTTTCTTAGTTGTTTCTCATTGTAAGATCACACAGCGTTCCATCTATGGTAATTAATTTGCCAAAGTCAATCTCGTCAATATTTTAAAAAAAAACTCAAATCCAACTGATATATAATTTGTTTCACAGCTGAATCTGACTAATAATCATACAATTCCAGCTGAAGACAGGGAACATGATTCATACTTAACAGAATAACTACATACAGTTGAACACTTAAATCATTAAATAAAAAAGGCTCAAAGATAGATACTTTCTTGCTTTCCTGGTTTGCGTCTTTATTTATTTATTTTTGTGTTAGCAAGTTTTGCAAGAATATTTGGCTTAATTGCTTAAAAATGGATTTTCTTCAGAACTGAACAAAAAAAAAAAAAAAAAATCAGCATTGCTTTTTTTTTTTTTTTCCCAGTTAATCATAAAATGTCAGAGCAGAGAATGCAACTTTATTCTGTGCAGTCCTGGGAAACTAAGTGCACCCCATGATTCAGTAGCCTACAGAACTACTTTTAGCAGAAAGAACTTGAAGTCATCCTTTTCTGCATGACTTTATGTCTCTCACATCGCTGTGAAGAACCTCTGGCCCACTCTTTTTTGCAACATTGCTTTACTTCATTGAGGTTTGTAGGCATTTATCTTAACGTCCCCCTACAACATTTCAGTTGGGTTAAGGTCTGGACTTTTTTTCAGCCGATCTGCTGCATCATGTTGCAGTTCACAGTTAACTTTATCACATCACAAGCACACGCACAAGTCCTGTAGCTGCAAAACAAGCCAAAATGATACAGGTATATCTGTATCTACCACAGTGTTTGACATTCGATTGAGGTGTTTGTGCAGATATGGCGTGTCTGTTTTTTTTGCCAAATGTGGTTCACTTGTGCATTACGGCCAAACATCTCCTCTTTCTTCTCATCTGTCCCAAGGACATTGTGTTTTTGTGGCTTGTTTAGATGCAAATGTCTCGACCTAAGCTGTGCTGTCATGCTCTTCTTAGAGAGAAGAGGCTGTTTTCTGGCAAACCTTCCAAACAAGCCCTACTTATTCAGTCCTTTTCGAATTGTACTGTCATAAACTTTAACATTTAACATGATAACTGAGGCCTTTATGTAAAGTCTGAGATCTAGCTTTTGGTTAAACTTTTTGGGATTTACCCCTGGAAAGTTTGTAGATGCAGTAAAGGTGTTTCTTGCAGGATTGCACAGAGTCTAGAGAAAACTCTCTTTTCACATGGACAGACAGACACACACACACAGTGACAAATGATGCATCAAATCTTTGCAACACTATTTCCAGCAAACTCAGATCCAGATCTGCAACAACCCTCATTATTGGCAGATATAGAAATATTATGTACAGTAACACGGAATACTAATTAAACAGTGGTGATATGTGATGAATGGCAGTTTTGAATGTATTGCAGCCACTGACACTGCGTTCACGTTACGTACTTTTTCTGCTGTCGTGCTTTACATGCATTTGTAGTCGTGGACTCACCAGCATGGGACTGCATGTGCTCCAGCAGGTTGTTGTAGAACTGGAACTGGATGCCACAGGCACCACAAGTGTACGGTTCTAAAAAAATCACAAGGCCCAGAAGAGTGTTGACTCTTTGTCAGAGGCAAAAATTAAAATATGGTCTGTCCCTGATGTGCACTGGATTTCTGCAAATTACGGCAGCTCCGAAAATCAGGCACGCCAGTATGTGGTAAAAGTGACTCCTTTTGAAAAAGTATTTATGAAATCTATGATTTTTTTATAGAGATATTTAATACTTGACAATAACAGTGAGCCTAATAAAATGTTGCTGCCCAAAGGAGGCAATGCCAAGTTGTCAGATGTCAGTAAAGACTAACAATGGGCATCTTGATCAGACACTTTCTTGTTATAGTCAAGCCAAAAGAAGAAAAATATATCACCACAATTACATAAAGAAAGATTTTCACTAAATAACAGATTAAAAAAAAAATCAAGGAAAACAGAGAAAATGGTAAAATAAGCAAGGTGCGTGCTTACATGCATATATTTGTTTAAGGCAGAGAGGTGTGGTTAGACTTACTCTGTGCTGTAGAGAAAGAGGTGGCCACCAGAGGGCTTGGCGTTCCTGTTAACAGGAGGACAGGAGGGGGAGGAATTTAAAACTACAGAGACAGTGGACCACCATCACTCATTTCCCTTCCTCATTTTATCACCGCATTAATATAACTTAATTTACTGTTTATTTTATTTTTATGCATTCATATTGTGTTTACTTTGAATATAACAGAACACAACAGAAAAATAAAGCAATTTACTAAACCTTGGAAAGATAGATAATATTGTATTGATTCTTTAAAAAGCAACTAAAGTGCTCCGTGTCCACACCTAAACATTAAAAGACATACCAGATTTACATATAGCCCTTATGTTCTTTGACATAATCTTCTTGTTTATGGATATACCACTCAAAATGCTCCTCCTACACTTATGGTGCATGTCAACTGAGTGTTTTTATAGGTGAGGAATTGCTTTGCAAGCCACCAGACTGAGACAAAATAGAATAGACTGACAGGTGCCGTCCCTCTTTTCCAGCCTCGTCCAGCTGTGCAAACACTGAGCAAACGCCTGATTGGATGAAACTAACATGGCAGCTTGTTTGCCATGAAGTATTCTCTTCATAAATAAAAACAGTCCAACATATAGGAAAAAGATGTATGGTGAGAAAGAAACTGATTGCTTAAACTGATTTTAGATTGACAATGGCTACTTTAATGCTTCTCAAGAGTTTTTAGAGCTGCTGTCTCTCACTGGAAGCCTTGTATTTGCATAAAGTAGCTTAATTTAACTTAAGCAAATCATGAGTAAGCAACTAAATTTCCTGTCACTCAAAACGCAACTCTGCACTGTCAGACAGCACTGCTTTCCTGTGGACATTAACAGCATCAAGCACCACTTTTGGGAACCACTGAAACTCATCCACAGAATCAAAATAGCAGCCCTTCTTTTTATCTTAGAGAAGAAAAATAAGTTTAAGGGTCCCAAATCTGAAACAGGATCAGTGGATGATAACAATTACATTGGTAAATAATGAAAAATGTCTGCATTTTCACTGAGTTGGTACATGGTGACATGTGCCACGGTTCAGGTCATTTGTGCTTTATGTTCTTCTGACTCCTCAAGATTTTACAGGGTTATTCCATCTCAAATTAAGGTGGGCCTACTGCTCAACCATCCCCAATTTGCAGTGATTGCTGTAAAATTTTAGCTATACTTTTCAAGATCCATCTGCCTACCTATCTATCTTTTCTATCTGTCAACCACTTTCAGGCCATTTTTTCACAAATTGAAATCTGAGGCAATGTTTGAACATGATTAACTCAAAAACTATTACAGATAAAAGCCCGAAATCTGTCCCAAATTATAAATCGTGTTTCATTTCTTTGGTGAGAAGTACCAGGGAAAATTTCTCCTTTTGTCTTCAAGAGTTTTTGACATGTACATATTCAAGCATTGCCTCAGATTTCAACGTGTGAAAAAAAATGGTCTAAAAGTATGTTGAGGGACCATTTTGCAAAAACAAGAAGAAAATAATCATGGGAAATTATTTGGTATATGAATCTATATGTGTTTATGTGTTACATAAAATATGTGTTTCCAAACCTCTCCAAAAGTTTGTAGGAAAACAGAAGGTCGAGCAGAAAATGTTTTAAAACTTAGCTGCTCTGAGATGGAATGACCCTTCAGTCTGCCCCTGGGGGATGAATTCACAGTGCACAATTCAGTGAATGTTGTAGTAAACAACAGGATGTTTCTTGGAGGCACAGTTGATGTGATGCATCTTATTTGTGCTTGAATCATAAAGGCTCATTCACTAAAGATTTCTGTTGCGGCTCTAATCCAAATATAAAGTTAGCACACTTTAACACAAAAACCTGTATTTCTTTTTCTTCACAAGACCTTGATGTGGTCACCAATATAAGTGTAATACAGGACCCAGTGTTGATACATACACAATACGGTAATATTACGTTGAAGCACAGTACGTATCACTGCGCGAAGCTCCTGACTACGGTAGCCATAATGCTCCGACAATCCATCAAGTGGTGCGGGTTCGTAGCTCAGCAAAGTCGTACTAAAACATTTTTTGAGCGCCATGTACCGCATAAAATCGGTTTGGTAATAACGGTAATAACAACGGCCCGCTTGCATGCTCTACCAAAAAATGTGCTTTGGTGTGTATCTGATGGACGAAAGCCAAACCAGTTCCACACCACTGAAGTTGCAGCATTTTTACAAACCAGTTCTGGTTCATCTGTTTCATTCAACGACCCGCCTTCTCATTCTCCGTCACCACCATGCTTTTTCCGCCATGTGCGTATGTAAACAAAGGCACTGCGCATGCGCGTTTTACCCATATTCTATCGTGATATTTCATTTTCTTATCATTGCCTAACATTATACCGGTATTACCGTGAAGGGTATGATATGGCCCAGCCCTAGTTGATAACATGACATCACATGGAATTTTGTGTCAGGAATGTGACCACTTGTACTTTTTGTATTCACATTACCATGCATTGCTCCTTTTGTGCACAACAAAACAGTGTAAGAACATTTTGATAACACCCTTGAACCCAAACATAACAGGGTGAAGTAATGGTCTACAATTTAAGCTAGTATATGCAGTTAGATGACACAAACCTCTCCATCTACATCTTCAGCCCAGGCATGGTTAGCAAAGCACTGTTTGCAGAAATGGTTTCTATTCTTCCATTCATTCATATACCTGAACTGTAGCATTACTAAAAATATTGTTTTTATTGTTTGAACAAAAATAACACATTTCCACACAACCACCCCCCCCCAAAAAAAAAAAAAAACCCAACAACAAAAAAAAACAAACTCAGTGACTTGTGCTCACCGCTCGAGTTCTGTGAACTGTTTGTGTCAACCAGACTGGACTGAATTGCACTTTCCAATTTCCGCCTGAATGGGCTGTCTGTATGTGAGAAAACAGGAAAAACGATGAGTGACATGGTCAGGCCAACGACTGTGGATAACATTTTTAATTTAAACTCAATCCACACAACAGTTAGAGGGGGAAGCAAAGTTAATGACGTGTAATTTACACTTGATTTTAGTTTGCAGCATGCAAATCAATCACGCTAACAGCCTTGAAAATGATCCAAACGTTCAAATGATATTTAAATATGGGTTTAATTCCTCCTCTTCATTCCATCTTTTTGACCCACTTTTAAGCTGTGTGTGTGTGTGTGTGTGTGTGTGTGTGTGTGTGTGTGTGTGTGTGTGTGTGTGTGTGTGTCATGCTTTAAATAGTTCTTTATGGCACACTGCTTCTTAGCAGAATTACTTTTTTTGTTAGGGGAGGAAATTTGGAGGGGCCTTTAGAAAATAAAAATTAATGTGTAAGTTCTTGTGTTTAGCAGCTAATGTTTAGGTGCTTTAGGCAATTTCAAAAAAAGATGACATCAAATTTATTATTTAAATTGTTCACCCAACCATTCAGCAAAGATTAATTTCCTGCAAAGATATCACATATGCAACAGTAACCTTACACACAATTAACAGAAACTAATAATTCCAACAAAAGTGCAGTTTTTTTTTTAAATCCTCAGCCAATCACAAAGCACTTAGGTTCTACATTGCCAAATCTAGAAATTATGTGTAATAATGGTGAACAAAAACATTATTACTTCCCAGCCTAATATGCTCCTTGTGTTTTTTGTGCAGTCAACATAGCACCAACCACCCAGAGCTGAAGGTTCCCTGTGGTATCTGGCACTGATTTGTCAGCAGCAGTCTTTTAATTGAAAGTTGTAAACCAGAGATGCCAAGCATCGCACCCAAACAGCCTCTTCATGGTTTCTTCCTCCTCAGTGATCAGTGACTAGGTTCTTATCACTGCTGACATGGGACGTATTTTTTCAGAGGCAATTTAGACGAGTCTTTGGGTCATCAAAATTATGGAGGACCACAAGAGCCACATGCATCAAAATAAAGAATTCTGTGCTTAAATAATGAATTGTAGAATAAATTCAGCATTTTTAAATTCATTTTTGCATTCCACATTAAAAAACCTGTTTTTCAAAATGTTTTTTAAAAACCTCATTTCAAAATAATTTTTTAAAATTCCACATTAAATTAGCATGAGTACTGCAAAGTTTTGTAGTACTAAAAAATAACTAAATTAAAAAAAATAATAAAATAAAATCACACAAGCATCACACATCTGACATATATTCCAGTTCCATTTTGTGCAGTACACTGTTGAAATTATAAACTATACATTCTAGTTATTCACTTATCAGTGATTTTTGAATAAATGGATGTCACTGATAAACCTGTGGTGATTCACCTGCAAGTGTTTTTAACAAACTTTGTTTTTTGTAGAATTCATCAGCAGCTGTGGAGAGATGTATTCAAATATCTTCTGGTTCCACTTTTCCTAACCTGGAAGCTGAGGATGGCTTAATCCTGACAAGGACACAAACCTCAGCGCTTATCATAGATGTTCCTCCGTGCAGCCATTCCGGAGAGACAGAGAGCAACGACCACTGATTAAGATCAGCAAGAAATCTGTTCCTTTCTGGCAACTTTGGAAACTTCTAATATGAAAGTTTGCATTCTTAGAACAATGATGGGTCATGTGTGATGTGTTATCATATGAGGACATTACATTTTGTCTTAATTCTGCTCAATTAAGTGTTTTGATCATTGATCAAATATGGCAGCTTTGTGTTGTGCTGCAAGTTAAAACCGACTGTCCTCATGAGCACAGCATCTAACAACTCTCCTTAAAAAAGTCAATTGAATTCAACTGGACACAATGGTTTTCAGTGGGTGAAACATGCATCACTCATCTGTTACACCAGAGAAGTCACTTGGATGAGTGATAAAACAATTTTCCACGGAAACATCCAGAGCAAGTAAACTTTTGGTCATATGCTTGCCTGTAATTCATTCACCAAGAGATTTTTTTTTTAAATGTATACATTTGTTTTCAGTTGTTGTTTCTCTTGGCTTAATTTCAGCCAAGAGAAGAAACCCACTGTAAACTTTTTGCCAATAATTTGAGAAAAAGATTGTTGAGCCAGGTGGTATTCTCTGTTTAAGACCAAAACTGAACTCAAACAGTAAATTCACACAGTAAAGTAAAGCTACTAAGGTTTTGTACCACCCACCCCCTCATTTTATTTCTTGCTGATTTTTATTTTATTTATTTATATATTCGTATAAATGTGTACAAGTTACAGACTTCCTCAGTAAATTTACACTCTTTCAGAGTCATTTGAATTGTGTGTTAAAGGAGAAAGAGATTAGCAGGTAGAGGATGCAGAGTCCATTTTAATCGCCATTTCAAATTATGTTTTAAAAAACATTTTGAAAATCAGTTTTTTAATGTGGAATTCGAAAATTAATTTACAAATGCAGAATTAATTCTACAATTTATTATTTAAGCACAAAAATGTTCAACATATGGCAGTTATTATGAACATTATCAGCTTCAAATGTTACAACAGTGTGGCCCACTAGTGTATGTGATCTGTAAATAGTACTTTGACGGCAGATTTGATGGTCAAATTTCAGTATGTGTGTTTGTGTCCAAGGTAAAAAAAAATGTTCAAGGGTTATAAGGCATGCAACCTTTCCTATATATTCCTAAATGAAAAAAGTAAAAAAACAAATTTATGCTTACTTTTTATCTTTCCAGTTTGGCTGTGGCCAAATTTACTCATATCCATGCTACCACATTCCTGTACCCGTGATGTCTTCAAATCAAATGAACCTACATGAAAAAGGAGCATCTTGGATTGCATTCATTGTACAACTTTAGAAACAAAATACATGACACTGTCCATACAACAAGGTTTAGAGCTGCATATACATACTGTACAAAAATAAAATGAAGAAATGACTCATTATCATAATAAATAAAGCACAGAAAACAAATGAACTCACCCATTGGCGTGTGAAGAGCAACATGTTCCTGGTACGGGTTGAAATACTTGTACTGCTTCCCACAGAATTCACAAACATAGCTCCCAGTTTCTGGAAACAAGAAAACACATAAACAAACCTTTGTCCTCTTCTGTATCCATGATGGTTATAATAAGAAGGAGTAAAGATTAAATCTGTTGGATTAGTTGTCTTCAGTTAAGATGAAGAATAGTTCTTTTGCACATGCCTTACTTCACTAGAGAGAAGCAGAAAACAAGAAGTCGATATCGAGTTGAAAGAGGAAGAAGCAGTGACTCCGACTGGATGTTGTTGTTTTTTTTTTTTTACAGTTTACATTTAGCAGTACATTAATAGAGATTAGAAACACAGGGGTTTCCCTGTTTTGTGCATGGAGGTTCACACTATCCCCCATAAAAGTCATTAATGCAGTGATAAGTGCAGGATTCCCACCTGCAAACACTGCCAATAGTGTTTTAAGGGGCACGTGCTGCTGCCTGCTGAACCCGCTGTCTCTGTAGAGGTGGGTGAGTGCTTTTTCCCCTGCGAAAAAGGACTTATGGACTTATGTTTGGAAACCTTACCAGTCTTTACTTAACTTATATCCTTGGTGTTATTTTTTTTACAACACTAAATATCACAATGAATTAACGCCTTTTCACTATACGGTGTTCAATACTTTTAACTGGACAGAAGACTGAAACTGTAAGGCCCTAAAAAGTCACAGAAATTTAACTTAAAGAAAACTGTCTGGAAAATCTTTCTATATACTTCTTCTGCAGGGAAACACAAAAGCCAAGCTACCTTAAAATGAATTTTGTAATCCCATTCTGCTGTGGTATGTCTTCATTTTGAAATCACACTCTGTACAGACATCTGCAGCGATATTATTGCATTTGTCCTGATGGTTCAGTACACAACACTCAGCTCAGTATTAAAATTCCCTGGTTTAATGCGATTCCTCCGTGTTTAAGTAAACAAAGAAATAAAATATTTTTCAAAATTTTTATATTTTGAAAAGTTAACTGTGCACAACTTCCACTTATTTTAAAATATAATTTTTATTTACTTTATGCTTGTGAACAAGGAGTTTAAAGCCTTTTTTGACTGACTGCAGCATTTTATTATCCCAACTCTAACAATAAGAATAACTGCATATCAGGCACTTTTTTGTCTGCTGAACTTAAATCAAACTAAACCAATCAATGAATATACCAAACTGTGAATTTTGTGTACAGATATCTGTGTCCCTTAAGTACACCAAACAGTCTTACTTGGTCCAATTTTCTGATAGGGTTCAACTGGCTCCTCTTCTTTAAGGCCATCCACAGGTAGCACCACCTGTTCGTATGGATCTGAGAGAAGAAAAGGAAGATGAATAAGCCGATTATCTTCTCACAATACTCGTCACAAAACTTGAGCTCTTTCAGATATGTAATACTACAATAATCACATGAGTTCAATTCCTGCCTGCATCTCTTATGTGCCTTTAATTCCTGAGATTGTAACATTATATAAATGAATAAAGTCTTCTTGCAGCTGCTCCCTTTACGTGTTGGTCCAGCAGAATATCTGCCTCAATCACACCCTCCAACCCTCTGCATCTCCTCCTTCACTATATCCATGTACCTTCATTGTAGTCTTCCTCTTTTCCTCCTGCATGGCCGCTCCATCCCTAACATCTTTTACCCAGTATATCCACTATCCCTCCTCGGTACATGGTCGAACCATCTCAGCCTCTCTAACTTTGTTTCTCAACTGCTCAACCTAAACTGTTCTTGAACTCTGCCATTTCTTGGCCTCCTCTCTTCTTGTCAGGTTCACAGTATCCAAACCATACATCATAACAGGTCTCACTACCATCTTGTAAATCATTCCTTTCACTCTTGCTGCTATCCTTCTGTCACAAATCTGACACACTGACACTCATCTCTCACTCAGGTCCCTGAGGTCATGTGATCAGGGCTTGCTGGTTGTCCATCCAGGCTGAAAACGAAAGGTGACAGAGCTTTTGTAACTTTGGCCCCCAGACTCTGGAATTCTCCCTTTGAGCTTGAGATCCGTGGACTCAGTGGTCTCTTTTAAAAAAAAACCTAAAAAGTCATATTTTTAAACTTGCTTTTGGTTAATTTTTGTTTTTATGATTTAGCTTCTGTGAAGCTCTTTGTGATTTTTATCTTGAAAGGTGCTATACAAGTAAAATTTTACTTAGGTAACTCTTTCCACCCAGTTCACCCAGCCTGCACTCTCCTCTTCACCTCTGCTCCTTGTATCCTCACCTTTCCTCCTGCCTTGCGCTCATTTACACACATGTATTCTGCCATGCCTCTGCTGACTTTCATTCTTCTAAAAGTTTAATGGCCCTTAATTCCCTTGACTTGCAGACCACATTTAGACAACATCCCTTCTGTTTTTTGGAGTCCTTGAATAAAATGCTTAATTTTATTTTTATTTTTTCCTCCATATAAACAATCTAGTCCCCTTTGTTTAGATTTTGCAGTTGCTGCAGAAAGTACAGATTTTTCCACAAGGAATGACTGAAAATTGTGCAAAACTTACCATCAACTGCATGCAGGTCACGATGCTCCTGAAAGCAGCTATAGTATTTATACTTCTTTCCACAGATGTCACAGGAGTAACGGAAGCTACCTGTAGATAAAAGGAACAAGCCAACAATGAATAACACTGACAGTACAAACAGTGTTTAATTTATTACCAAATTCAGGTAACGCTAGCTAGACAAAAAAATAAATAAATAAAAATGCTCGGGAAAACTAAATAATATCAACACATGTATGGACTGTGTAAAGTTCAGAGATCAAGAGAGAGAAATGGCTTAAACTGAACATTGGACCGAGCACGTACACGGCATATATTTTAGCCAACAGAAATGCACCGCACAGCGATTTAACACACATGTAATTCCAAAGTGCGTTGGTGCTTTCAACTGAAGGTCAGGGGTCCTATTTTTCTGTTTTCTTTTTTTTGTCTATTTGCACCACAAACAAGGTTAAATTAACAAAAATGTTTAAAGTACACAGGATAAGATAGGACTCCAGTGCATCCAAACAGGGAGGGAAGAATTCCAGGTATAAAGCTCTGAGAAAAGGGGTCATCCCATGCCCACAACAATTCACAAGTTTTCTCAGTTCATGTCATTGATAACCTTAGAAAAATGTTATTTCATTGAGGCTTTAAAAAAAAAAAAAAACCTTGACCTTTAAGTGGAATGACCAGAGGTTAATAATGATCTCAATATTTTTATGACAACATTAATATCAAAAGCTAAAAATAAACAAAAGCAAAATAACCCCACAAAGAAAATAGAAAGCTGCATTTTCAATCTAAATTAAAGTAACATATATATTGTTAGTTAACAGCAAGTTCGCACAATTAAAATAAGATCTCTTTTTAATCGAAATGTACGCGTCTGTGACTATGTACATACTATTATGTATTGTTCAAAAGTGTTTAAATGTGCAATATAATGTTACTTTAGTCTTACTTTATTTTTACTTATGTTGATGTAGGATTCACTGACATTTTTCCAAGTGTATAAAGGGCGTGAAAGGGCATCAGAGATGAAGATTGCTTCTTCTGCTCTTGTTAATTTTGTTGTGGGGTAAAGCATTGTTCAGCCAGGTGGCTGTTGACAAGTGAGAACTGAAGTGCCTCTACACACTGCAGTCAACTGCTGTCTGAAGGCAATCTGTTGCATAAAAAGCACAGCACAAAGACTTGTAAGACAAAAATCAATTCTCCAGTTCTTTCAGGTTTAGTCTCTCTCTGTAATAACATGTCTGACGTTGTCCCTGCAAAAGGCCCCTCATCACACACTCATGTGAAATGTTTTATTATTTAGCAGCAGAGTGACAACTTCTAAATTTTCTCCAGCCTGTTCTCAAGGGGCACTTAATCCAATCAGCTGCATTCTTAGCTGAATTCCTGAGGCTCTTCAAAGATGTAATAGACAGAAGGGCTGTTAATAAATTCTGAATTTCACTATATAATCAAGTTTAAAAAGAATAAAAAAAGGAGGGGGGGGAGGAGAACCACATTCAAATGTGAAAAAAAAAAAATAAAGCTGCAGTACTGGCAGGTGTCTCACAAACTACATAAAACACAAAGTTGAATTTCCGAAAAGGTGTGCAGCGTCTGCGACTCTTAATATAGCACTATGGCACATAGTGAGTGTTTGTGGGGGTAAAAATGAGAAAAGTAGACCGGTGTAGGACCACCTTCTTCCGATTTCAGACACATAGATGGCAGTGCAAGTAGAGAGAAAACAATGAACGATTTAACCTACATAAATTAGTGAATATACGTGGATGAATAATCGGCTGAACTGAAGGTAAACCGCAAGGCGTACCATTTACCTTTCGCATTTTGCTTGTTCTTTTCTTTAAGCTAAAGTAAGTAAGCTAAATAAAATCAGGCTGATTCATGTTTGATTTCACACCTACACCTTTAAAAAATTCCAAATGCTGAGGCTCAGCACGCACTATACCCTGAAGGAAACCCTGAAAGCATCACGGATCAATTTTCATTGATTAAATTCAATTAAAACTACTACTAATACTAATGATAATAAGAATATTATTGACAATAATAAAAACCACAGGCTCAAACCATTTTAAGTAAAACCTGAAAATGGCTTTTGACATTGTTTGACAGCTCAGGTATATAGTGTGCAAAATATGTTAAAAGTAAGCGTTATGTAAACAAGGCAAATGGCCATTTAAAAATGGACAAAGAAAAGCTAACAGGTAATTAAAAAGATTTTTCTTTATTTTACAGTAATAACAGTAATTATTAGCATGAGTAATTCCATTTATAATACTGCCTGGCTGCAGTGCTGTGTATATTACATCAATTCTCCCACTAATTAAAATAAATTTTCATAAATCAGTGAATTCCTGGTGTTTGTCAGTATAATCAAAGCTTCTGTTAAATCAGTGGTCCATGCACACTGGACTGAATCAATAACATTATGGACACATGTTGGACAGCACAGACACCCAATCGACAAAGTCTCAGTAAGGATAGTTAGAAAACAACCCCAAAATAAGACTAGACTTTATTATCAACAGCTTTAGAATAGTCTTTGCATCAATTCTACAATATTTGAGCCAATTAGCTGTTACAGCCTGCGCACTGGTTTTGACAAATAAGTACAAAATATTTCAGAAAAATTTGGAATTATTCACAAGTTATTCAAATGAAAAGGAATTCAAAAACTGACTCCATTCAGAGGACTAAAAATGTCAAACCAAATGTTTAGTTTTTTTAAATCTACCAAAACTTTGCAGTGCAAGGCCCATTTTACATATCAAGCAAAAACAAACAAACAAACAAACCAGCATTCTAAATATATTGTAAAAATAAAATTACAATTTTCACAGTGGTATAACATGGTTAGAAGTTTGTGTACTGCTTACTGTATTTTAGTCTTTTAGCTTTTGGACCAATTGAAATTGTAAATATATTCTAAAATGTTTGAAAAACATGAATCTTAATGCACCAATTAATGTGCAAAATGTTTAATTCTATGTTATATTTCACAGGACCTTTGGTGATTTAGCTAAGACCCTTCTTCATGGCTTAGTATACATACATAATAAACTACATCAGTCTGTTGATGCAGTGGTGATGCTTTAAAAAAAAAATAGAGTTTGTACTCTATTCGTTTTCCTCTATAAACAAGCTTGAAAGTCACTATATGGTATTATTCCCCAACACAATCTGAACTTCACTTAGGGAAACCTTCTAGTCATTTCTTTAAGTAGTCTCAAGGAATATAACTTCAGGCTTCGCGAAAGACATTGAAAGCTTTTCTTTGGACATTGGCTGCTTTTTGTTCCATTCTCTGTCAAGATGATCCCAAATTGCTTCAATAATGTTGTGTTCTGGGCACTGAGGAGGCCAATCTATGACTGATAAGAGTTCTTCTGTGTGTTTTTCCATCTAGGTATGCTTTTATTGCACTGGCATTATTGTGAGGTGATAAATGAAACCACTGCCAATCAGATGCTTTCCAGATCATATTGCATGGTGGATCAAAATCTGATGCTGTGTACAAAATCCCATCAATTGACAAGAGCCCAACACCACTGGCTGAAATGGACCTCCTTTATATAATTATCGGAGCATTTATAGCCTTTGTTTTTCATAAGACAGTACACCGTGACAGGAAGATAAGAGAGACTGTGAAGGGGAATGATAGGAAAGGGAATGGGCCAGACCTGAACCTGGACCCCTGCCACCGATTTTCAGTTCTTGTGTAATTTGGCAAACTTCAGCCTTTTCTTGCTATTTCCCATCCTTAAGACTGACCTCTTGATTTTGTGAACAAAGATTATAAGATTTTTAACATACATCATGGCCAAAAGAACCAAAAGTTTCTTGCAGAACGGCTTTATCTGGCAAAGGCAGAAGCAGGATAACGTCCATCATACTCTGCATGTGACTGAGCACAACAAACTGCAAGCAGTACGAGACAGAGCATTTAAGTGAACTGGAAATTTTTATAGAAAGCAATACAAAAATACCTTCACTAAAAAGTATCCATCTCTGCTAAACAATCCAAAGACAAAATTAATAATAAATGGAGACATAACAAAAGTTTTCAGCTTTCAGCCTGCAGAGGGACTAGACAAAGTTGTGCAATAGGCCCTTTACAGTCTGTCTGCTGGTTTTGAAATCACTTGGAAAGATTTCAGGAAACAACTTTGGGATCATTCACAAGTCTTTAAAAACATCATATCCATTTAGGAACTAATTCAGGGAATGACCCACGATAGTAATATTCGATCATGTAATAATAAAATTAACAGAATAATAAAGTAATATTTCAATCAAGGACACTAACTTTCTTGATTTACAGATGACATCTTAATCTTCTTGCCAAATCCAGAGAGATCAACTCCAAACTTGGTGTTTTTGGATACCTTTAGTTCCATCTCAGGCTACAAGCTGAATACTCCAAAGACTTATAAAACTAGCTGGAGCATAAGTTGCAGTCCACTCAAGAAACTGAATTTCATACCTCGTGACATATTCATGAGTTAATATTAACTGTAAAAGAACAATTGGTATGCCATAATGTTGAGCCTCTTGAGCAAAACCATTGGGAATGACAATAGGAGATGGAATTTAATCCCATTATTAAGTTTTAAATCCCAAGCTGAGGCAGGAACATGAACATCTTGACCAGGTTATTCTTCCTATCACAAACACTCAAACACCAATTGAAATTCAATAAACGGGACAAATTAGGATCACAGTCTATCTGGCAGGGGAGAAAAAGATTTTCAACCCTTATCCTGGCAAAGAACAAGGGATGGTTTATATTATCCTGCTTACGATACTATTACACTTTGATACAATTCAGGAATTTATTTTACGATGGAAGGAAAATGAAAGGCACGTTTCTGAGTATATTCTAATTCAATGATGACTGGATGATAAAAGATTCATCCAAAACCTAATGGACCTGGGTAATAAATGGACAAATTTATCTCTGAAAACAGCTAAATATTATCACCAAGTGTAGTTTGCTTGAAGGGATATAAAGATTGTGTTCAAACAATATTGATTTTGCCTATTAAGTTAGATGCACACTATTATCAGTGGGTTGTTAAGGCCTCCTCTTCATATTACACCTTTAAAAAAATGAATTAAAAAGAGATTTGGCTCCTATAAAGCTCCTTAAAAGCAAAATATAAAGAAATGAGAGGTGATTCGAGACTTTGCACAGTATATTAGATTATAAAATCTATTTTGAAAATACAGGTGCGAGTGAAAATTTGTTTGTTTTTTTTAACTGGAATTAATGGGTTGTGTCTATCTGAAAATTTGTCCCATGGTTCCAGACAGTAAAGACAAGCAAAAAAAAGATACAGGACGACTGATGCTCAAAACAAATCTGTGAAACCATAGTTCTAGCATTAAAAGGTACATAATCAGTACAGTATCACTAATAATCAGAGCTGCAACAGCCTTCCTCTATGTTAAAGACCATGAAAAATGAGAAGCACACACAAGTCTCAACAGTGAAGCACAGTGCTGGAAGCGTGAAGGCGTTGGGCACATGACATTTATAAATGGCAACATCAGTGCTTATAGACATATTAAAATACTGACTAACTGACTCCTGGCCAGAGGTTACATCAGCAGAATATTTTCTATCACTGACCGTGACATTCGCCTTAGAAGCAAAAGATCACCGGTTTGATCTCATGAGGAGACACAAATTCCTTTGAGATTGCGTCAGGAAAGGCAACCAGTGTAAATTGTTAAATGAAACATGCAGAGCTACCTGTTATAGCAATCCCTTGCTACAACAGGTATAGCCATAGGGGATAACTGAAAGTAAACTTGTTAATTGGCACTATATTAATAAAACTGAACTGAATTTTAATGATGACAAAGATGAAAATATCTGATGGCTGTACGTCCTTTTGATAAATTAGAACACTAATAGTGGATCCACCAAAAAATAAGTAAGCAATGTTAAGAACTGGTCTATTTTTTTCGTAACACTGAATACACAGAATCCCCCATCAACATGTTGGACTGCATCTGTAACCATTAGAGAATCACAGCTGCATCTGCTCCATGTTGCACAGTGTCCATGCTACTGCGTTTTCCTCTCAATGAGGTGAGTGCTCATAAGACTTTTTATGACTTCTGGTCATTTCCCCAAGAGAAAGGTTCCCCTAACTATCAAACTATTTGAGATAATAGTGGTTAATTCCAGTGTCCAGTGCAGCAGCAGAGTACAGTACAGAACACTTCTGGGGTGGGAAAAGTAGAACAGCACAAACCCTCAAGCAGCTGGATTCAAGGTCTCTGGTGGTAAAACTCTCAAAAACTCTATTCAACACTGGTATCCTTCATGCCAAGGAGAATAAAGTCTCATCAAAAATTAAAGGTTAATGAACACTCACTACTCCATTAGCTATACCTTTTCAACTGCTCATTAGCACAAAAATCTGTTCAGCTATTTAGATAGGTAAACATAGTCTGTTGAAGTTCAAACTATGCATCAGAATGGGGAAGAAAGGTAATTTAAATCATTTTGATGTGGTACAGTTATTGGTGCTAGAATGGCTGATTTGACTTTTCAGAAACTGCTGATCCACTAGGATTTTCCAACTCAACCATCAAGAGTTTACAAAGGGAAACTATCCAGAAAGCAGCAGTTCTCTCAGTGAATTTGCAGGTGAAAGGTTAGAGGTCAAATGTCATGTTCATATAGTATGTTCTATATGTTGACAATACACACCAAACTTGTAAGTATCATAGTTTCTAAGATAAGGCTTTTTGTCAATTTTCAATCAGTTGACATAGAAGAACTTGGGTGAAGAAAGACAAATTTTAAAATTGAATGTTAACATGAGCCCACTCCACAAATTTTTATCAGAATCAATTCATGTTTACAGACAGAATCACACACACACACCTCATATTTCCCATATCTCAAACTGGTTTCTTGAACATGAGTCCACTGTACTCAATGGCCTTCACAGTCACCAGATCTAAATCTAATAGAGGACCTCTGATGTGGTGGAACGTTAGTTTCTTATCTTGGATCTGTATCTCTAGAAATCTGCAGCAACTGTGTGATGCTATAATGACAATGTCGCTGAATCTGTGTCAAGAATTAAGGCACTTCTGTAAAAGGGTGTCCGAACCTGTACAAGCAATGTGTACCTAATGAAATGGCTGAGGAATGTATTAAGTATTGGGGGGAAGAAAATAACAGATGCAAATCTCGCTTGCTACTGTGGATTGCATATTTTTAATATAGTAAATCCCAGCTGTTTTTTTAAACAGTAAATACATTTCTGTTGAAATTAGAAGTAATGCAGTTATGACATGTTGCACAACGAGTACTCAGTTATATTCAAGAGTATTCACACTTTGAATTTATTGCAAGCAAAGTGTTGTGCAAGCAATGGCAACAAAACATAGTTGTGTAACCGTAACATGGTGAAGAATTTACTAGGAATTTATTGTTATTTGTTACATGACTGGGTATAGAAATAGCACCACTTAATATAAGCAGAAGACTGCCTTTCCTTATTTCTACTCTTTGAAATAGTGTTGTCAAACCAGCAAGTTAAGAAAGTCTCTGTATGTTAAATTGAAAATAATTTGGGAATTTCTCCAGTTATGGTACATACATAATGGTACATAATGTCAATAAAATAAAAAATAAAAAATAAAAATGCAATTTACTGCATGAGTTCATGGGTTTGCACTTCTCAAAACCACTCTAATCACTGTTGGTTGTATTTCCAGTATCCAGTATTACTGGATCTTGATAATACAGAAATACTGTTGCCTTCTCTTTTTTAGAAGTAGGCAGTGCACACCAACAGCAAAAAGGCCACCCTATCATTATTTTTCACATAGTGCTTGAATCAAAATGATCCCATTTAAAAATAGAGTATATTATTATTTTTTGATTAAGATGCCAAAGTTATAGTTATTATAGTCATGTACTTATATTCATGAGCAGAAAAAAAAAATTTTGGTTGAGTGTTATGCTTGATTAATTCCTGACTTCTCAGAGAATTCCAGTGTGCCAGCTTAAATTTAGGGAGTAAAAACATGAATTCAGTTTGAAATTCCTCACTGCTGCTCAAAATAGTACAAACATCAAGAACTCACTGAAAAAGGAAAGAGTCCGCATTTAAGCACTCTGTGATGCTGGATGGTCTTTAAGACAAACAGGGCGAGACAAAGTGTTCTCACAGTGCAGTCAAGTATTCTTTGGAGTTGATTACAGAGACTGATACTTACAAAATGTTCCAAGGAAGAGGCAGAAAATGAAAGCTGACTGAAGCAGATCTCAGGGCTCTCTAGATTTAAAGTACTACAAACAGAAGGACGGACACTGATGATCTTTAGCCAGAGATAAATGCTTCTAGACCAGAGTCTGAGAAGGTCTCAAGAATGAACACTGGTAGAGTACTGAACGAATAAGTGTTAAAGCAGTGTCAAACTCATTTTACATTGCAGGCCACATACAGCCCACTTTAATCTTAAGCGGGCCAGACCAGTGAAACTCTACTTTCTGTCAGTGTAAATAAGTTACATATTTAACTGTTTTTCTACACAACGAAGAAAAAGCTGCTGTGACAAAGAAAGAAATCTGTCAGCACAACTACTCTACCTGCATTGTCCAGACTTTCTAGTTTTTTGTTTGTTTGTGGGGGGGGGGGGGGGGGGGGGGTTAAACTGCAGTCATACAAAAAAAAAAAAAAAAAAAAAAAAGGATCAACCGCAACAGAAAAATCTATTGAAAATGAACGATAGAAACTTCTGGGGGGTTTCTGTGTAATAAGTAAGTGAACAAGGCAGAAAATGTAGATTTTTGATGGGAAACTGGTTTCCAAGTACACAGAGCAAGAGAACTGTACAGGAAGTGTGATTTCATCATGCAAGCAAGACAGTGAAGTTAATTCTAAACGTGTTTTTGTGCTGCTGGCTCGCTGAATTTTGGTCACAGTGCAGTTTTGGAATCTGTGAGACACCGTCTCCGTGGGGGATCCGTGCTTTGTGTTAACATCTTTTTGCAGAATCTGTTTACCTGCTCTTTAATCATTTACCGTTTTATCTGTTGGACATTGTTGAAATGGTTTTGGGGGCTTCCAGCTGAGATTTCAACGTTTCTGTGGACACCACACGTGTCTATATTTAAATAACAGATCTGACGGTACATCCTATTAAACCAGATGTTCTCGCTTGCCTCCAGTACCAGGGGCATTGGGGTTCAACAGGTTAATTGTTTATTTCTTAATTACTTTGTCTAGTATAAGTGGCCATAGGGGAGGTTTCTATCAGTAGAATAAGCTGTTAAACTTGTGAAAATACAGTTAAAAGTCCAAAAACTTTGCTTGTGCTTGTTTGTGGTAAGCAGTGAATCAAACAAGTTAATGATTATAAATGGCTTCAAGCACACATTCAGGTATCAATGTGTATCACTGAAATGAGGCCAGATGGTGCTCAGTTTACATTTTTGCTCATTTCGTCACCTTTTCTCCAACATGCTTGCATTTAAATCCAGCTCCCCCATCTCTCTGTGTACCTGGCCTGTACCAGTTTACTTGCTGTCTTCGGAACGTCTGCCTCTCATTCTTCTTTCACATAATGGTATGATCCCAATCTGTGTTTGCACATGATTGGCCGCATGGTGTGCCCATTAAAATAAAGTCTCACCCCTACCTGCATGGATTCTCAGCAGGGCTGAAGACTCAGCTCGCACATATCGACAGGCCATTAATTGACATATATAATGATCTTGTGGGCCAGATATAATTGTATCGTGGGCTGGATGTGGCTCGCAGGCCATACATTTGACACCCCTGTCTTAAAGGGAAGAATACCTTCTAAGAAGCCATTATGTGAAATCTGCAAATACTCAGAAACATCTGCCAGAGAGCACAAACACCGGACTCTAAATGACTGGAAAACAGAAGGTATTCTGGACCGGCGAGTCCAAATTTGACTCTCTACAGACTGTTAATGTCTGCACAGAGTCTGAGAACTTTATGATGCTAGATGCGTAGCACCCGCAGTGAGATTCCATTATAATATGTGGCTCCATCTGGATATTTCTGGCAAATTACTGCAAGTCAGCAGCCATAAATTACAAGGTCTACACAAAATCTTGATGCATCATGGAATCCCATCTGGACTGAAAGTTATTGGTCATCGGTTCATTTCATTAACAAAAAAACCTCCAGCATACGTCAAAACTGTGCAAAGACTATCTGACCAATTAAAGGGAATTTGAAGTTCTCGACAACCAGACTAAAATCGAACAGATTTTGGAATTTAGTAAATTCTAAGATAGATTTTACAAGCATTTCATCCAAAGCAAATATCTGGGAAAAGCTAAAAACTATTTGGAAGTCAATAAAATAAAAAAAAATTAAAAGAGAATGAACATAAGTACATAAAAACAATACCAAGATGCAATGCAAGAATTCAACAAGGCCAAATGAGGCATTAATATGCTTAACCAAAAAAACGTTATATTTTATATTATGTGAACAGGGACTGTTTAGTTGTTTTAATTTGTTTGTCTAATACATAAAAATATCATTTTTAGCTTAACACAATTTTTACACTGATTTCTAAAATATTTCCGTTTTCTTGTCTGTATGATTTTTCTTTAACAATTTGATCACTTATTGGTCCCCAATTTTCAAATACAGATAATATTTTAATTGTTTCCAAATCATCATCAATCCTTTTTTTTTTTTTTTATTTACAAATTTTTGGTAATTGGATTTTATTTTTATGATTCATAGCACAAGTCTACATTTTTGGGAAACAGAGTATTTAAAACCATCTTATTAAAACTAGACTTGTAAATGTTATTTTAGTGTCTCTTCAGTATCTGAGGCAACATTTCTTCCCCCCCCCACCAAACACTTTTTTTTAAGCACAGGGAGGCTTTTGGCTGAACACCATTTAATCAGAACTATGCAAAGTTTGTTCTAGCAATTTTCCGGAAATACTCTTAAACATCAACAACTCCTCCACAGTCCTACAGCCTGTGTTGTCTTTTGCTTATTAAAATACTCTTGTGCAAACATTTGTTCAATACAGGGCATTTTTGCAAAGTACACTTACAGGAAATCCAGACTTCTAAGCTGGCCTGGTTTTGTTTTCCACAAACTGCTGTGAATTTGTTGTTAAATAGACTTTAAGTCATAATAATGCCACACCTTCACTGTGCTGTCAAAACACTAACTTCTTTCAATCACTGATATGTGAATCTATTTTCCTATTCTAAGGGAACCACTCTGTATGTATCATTAAACATCATTTATTTTTACCATCGGCTCCTGACAATTTCTTTTGGGGCCACCAACACTGCTCATAGAAAGAAATCTATATTTAAAAATGCACTTTTAAATTGATATGCCAGTCATTATCAAGTATAAAAGTCTAAATCTGCGGCATCAACCAAAATGCTTTACAGCATGTTTCATCCTCTTAAGAATTTAATCTAATAGCAACTCCTTTGCCTAGCAGCCTCTCTGGCCTACTTATTAACAGTGTCACAGACCTTGTAGTTCCACTGTGTTCATACTCTTCATACAGCTTTAAAAAAAAAAAAAAAAAACTTATGATCTATGTGCATAAAGACTGTTCTCTTTTTTCCTCTCTGCCATATTTATACCTTACCTCTAAAGTGATGTGCACGTTCATGTAATGAATGCAGAGTGTGTGTAGGAAGATTTATAAATAACTCAAGTATTACTCTGAGGTACGAGTATTTTTAGCCCTAATCAAAGTTTTTCTGTGATGTTGGAACGCCTAGTAAACGCAGGTCCCGGTGGCTGTTATATACCGCCACTCGAAGAGTAAAACCATACTACCTTCAGGCTAGTCCTTAGTTTGACATTTTCATGTTTCTCTGCTAAATGGAAGTGGTGGTGTCAGAAAATGAGGGTCAAAAACATCTTAGGTAGCCCTATCGAGAGAAAAAAAGTGTAGCAAGCAGGTGGTGCAGAAGTATACTCACTGTTGGGTGTTTGGGGTAGACCATCGCCAACCATGGCCTCTGATTCTACAAACAGACAAACACATCAATTTTAAAAAAAAAAAAAAAAAAAAAAAAAATTGCAGCTCCATGAAAAAATGCTGCTAATGTGTGCTCTGTGCTTCCAACCTGGGCTCCAATTTATATATCTACAGCCTCAAAGACATGGAAATCTCAAGACTGACGCCAATATTTGGTGAAAAGCTGCATATATCAGAGTTTAAAAATAATCTTGTTTTATTGTCAGGACAAGCTGTGAATTACTTACACACCCTCTGCCCAACTATGCTCAGATTAGCCTGGTTGTTGTGTTGATTTGTGTGCCAACAGCGTAAAATACAGAATTTTTTGAAATCGACACCAAAACCAAAAAACTTAATATATTGGAGATTTTTTTTAGACACATTTTAGACCCTTACATTTGTTATTTGCAGTTAGTTGAGTCATTAAAAACACACAAATTGAGTTTAAAAAAAATAATTGTATTTTAGTATCTCGCAGCTCAGATGAGCTGACTGGAACATGAGAAACAAGAACAAACACGTTTTCCCAACAAGGAAGTTGAAGAGTACCTTCTGGTGGACAAACTATGCAACATCAACAGTCATATCATAGCTGTGGGACATTTCTTCCATCTTTTCTTTACTGACTTCATTTTCATTTATTGGGCAATATAATATATCACCATATTAGCCCCGCCAATATGCTGGTCAGGCTCTAAAAATAACTGACTTACACAATCAGATTTAAAACAATTCCCAGTCAAAGCAGGGCATGCACGCCTCTTTGAATACTTTTCAGACTATATTCTTAAAAGCAAAAGTGCAGCAATCAGTTATTTGTTTTTACATAAAGGACCAAATACATTTTTTAATAAATAGCAGCTTCTTACCTCTGTGTGCCCTGACATGTGTCTGAAAGCAGTTGTAATACTTGTACTTTTTCCCACATACCCCACATACATATGAACCTGCAGGAAAATTCAGAACAGAGTGTCAGAAAAAATAACGTGATTCCTATCAGGGTCACATATATAGGCTTGCAAGAAAAAAAGTTCAGAACCACATGGGATTTCCCAGGATTTCTGAATTGAAATACAGTCTGGCCTTCATCCAAGTAATATTTATAGAATAACTAATAACACATTAACAATTGTAGTTTTCACATCTGTATTAAAACACATTGAAAATGACTTACAGTCCAAGTAGGACAAAATGAATCCCCCTTTCCTGTACCAATAACCTCTGTAGAAGCTACTTACAATTGGGTTTTCTACAAATGGAGGGAGTGGAGTAGGAAGAGGTTTTAAAAAAAAAAACAAAAGAAAAGAAAAATGAGGAAGACACCTAGAGATATAGCTACGCGTTACTAAAATCTTTGTTCACATGTCACTGGACTTATGAATATTATTAGTGGAAGGACAACCTCAAAGGGAAACACTGTGTCACATCTCAACCTACCAAAAGGACTCAGAAAGTCCACAACACTTTTGAGACATGTGCTGTAAACAGATGAGCCAGAAGTTTCATTTGTGTGTTTCAAAGTTTGTGGCTGCTCCAAAACCTCTAGGTCTGGAAGCCCTGAAGTCATTAGGGGAACAATAAATTTAAGATTCAAGAAAGAGAAAAGTAGTTCATAATCCCCTGTTTGAAAAGGCTGAGCAACAAAACAAGACAATGACCAAAAGCACAGGTAAATCTAGGAGTGAATAGCCAAAATGGACAAAAATGACTTGGCTAGTCCAAAGTCCTGACCTTGATTTATGGGATGACCTGTAGAGGACAGTTCCATTAGGGCATTTCAGAAATACCGATGTAGTGAAACCATTTTGCAAGGCAGACAGTCCAAAAACCCTCTGAACTCTGCAACTCTGATAAGCACCAGCAACTAAAGGAGGCTATATGAGTTACTAAATTCATTCATTTCCAGCTTGTGAATGATCACCAATGTGTTTAATAAACACATATGAAAATACAACTGTGTGTGTTACGTGTTTAGTCAGATTGTCTTGTCTAATAACTGATTTAAATAAAGATCGGATCAAATTTTATAAGTAATCAATGTGGAAATCTTTTTCTTGTAATTCTACGTGACTCTGTAGTTACACAAACACAGTGACCAGTTCGGGACCCCTCTGCCCACCACTGGTAGACTAATCAGCAAGTACATAAGCCTCTAGTTCCACAGGTCTAGAGACTGGTAGGTGGTTGGGAAGTCCCAAAACACCTGGCAAGTGGTTGCTAGAGTTCTCTAGATAAAATTGGCCACAGAGTAGTACATGGTGCTGCACTGAAAACCTAGCAATTGGTCGCTAGCAGATTATTGGGGTTGCATGGGAGTGGCCATGGAAAACAATGACTTACTTGCATAAATGTGCCAACTACTCGTGGACTTGTTATGAAACTGTGAAAAGCACGATGCAAACCAGAAACAGAATGTCCACCTCTCAAGTACAAATTGTGCCTTATAACTGTAACAAACTGTAACAAATACATTTCAAAAAGTACAAATATACATTTTCCCTAGCAACCACAAGTTGCCAGGGAGTTCCTGACAGGATGGCCTGTGTGACTGAGGTCTAATGTATGGTAGTCTTCTCCACCACCTAATATTTTCTTTTGCCTCCTTTTTTCCTTCTTGAATATTACCCTAAAACTCCAAACAAATTTTAACATTCTCTGAATTTAGATTTATCCTACATGACATTTAGTGTGGTCTTTTACCTCCTTCTGCTGCCTATATAGGAATACAAATTTCAGCAAAGACTGATATTAGGGCTAGCGAAGAAGGGTGCATTTAAAGTGAAGGAGGATGCATTTAAACTGGCCATCTTTAATTTCTACCCATTTATTTGCTTTATCAAAATGCTCAATCATGCTCAGGTGCACCCTGAAAGTGTGATTATGTTTCAATTAAATGTTTGACAGTCACAACATCTGTACATGCCAACTAACCATGCATTTTATCCCTCAGCTAAAGGTGGAGATTTATTTTCAGTGCCATTTGTCTGTTAGCAAGAATACACAAAAACATCAGAATGAAGAGAGAAACAAAAACTTTAACTCAAAAGTGAATTTATAAATCTCTAGTTTGTTGTGTCACTGAATTCTAACGTCTTATTTTGAAATCCTTAATATTCTTCCAAAAAAGTTGCCAGTTGTTGTAAGACTAATAATCACAACCATCATCATGTGACTATTTCCAGTTTACAAAAGTTTACAAAAGAATGAAAGGCAAACCTAAACAAAACTCAGACTACCTCTTTTTGTTGTCTTGTAGAATTTCCCTTGTACATGTATAGCTGTTGTACTTCCCTTGTACAATAGGTATGCATTTAAAGTGGTGTTATCAGAGCAGTTATGGCACTATCTACCTTTACCACCTCAATATATGGAGGTCAAAGAAATTTGACTTACTTATATGAACATCTACAACACCAGTCAATGTTTTCTTAGGGGCGATTCGTGAATAACCTTGATTAACCAGTAAAGAGTTTATAAAATGTGAGACAGATGATGATTTTTTTTTTTTCAAATGTCATTTTTTGCTGTTTTCAACAGCCACGAAGTAACGTCAGGGTCATGAGACACCAGATATGACTGCTGTCACCAAATGCACAGACATGTCCATATGTACATTCACACACCTATGCACGAGTCTGTGCTCTTCGTTGGAGGAGGAGTACCAAGGGCAAACATACCCTCGGACTGAGCTCGACGGGATCCACCGCCACTTGCTCCCCCATTTCCTCCAATGACAACACAGATCTCAGCAGGATTGGGATCACTGACTTTCCCGTTGCTCGTCTCTGACGTCCCAGGCTCCTTCTTTACGGTGACAGGTGGTGAACTAGTAGTCTTCTTCGCTGGGGCATCTGTGGCTGCGCTCCCACCCTCTGCCTGCTCCTTTCCAGGATTGGGTGACTCTTGTGCACTCATGACTCCACCTCCTCTGAGCCTGTTTTCCTGTATGAGGAACAGAAACAGAGAGACAAAGAATTTACTGCCCCAAAGGAATATACACGCCTTATTGTGGTATGACCTTAAGCCCAATATATAGTATCAAAGCGTGGCACCAGCTCAGCCAGGTTCAGCTTAAATGTGTTGTTTTAAAGAAACCATGGCAACATACTCAATATAAAACAAAAGCTGACTGGATGTCAGATTTTATTTGATTAAGCGTAGAAGAAAAATCTGCCCAAAATAAATTACATTTGGCAAATACACAACTCGAAAAAAGACCCAAATTATGAAAACCACTCATCTTCTAAAAACAGTCAAGAGCTGCATTAACTCCAGGGTATAGGAGACATTACAGATATTTCAGTGGCAGTGAAATTTTAAGAATGGAAAACAGTCCATTTTAACACAAAGTGGCTTAACTGATCATAAGTGACCTTTGAAGGCATAAATTCTGCAGCCTTGTGGCACTGAAATGCTCTAATTTCAAAAATATCTAAATTGCACAACTTGCCACTTCAGCACATCACCATAAAAGGCCTTGTCAAGAGAATGTGCTCCAAATGCAACCAAGCAAAACAGAGTTATGCCAGGATGAGTGATATTATGGAAAGAGGGAAAATTGGTCTTCTAATAATAGCACACCGATGCAGCAACAACAAGCCTTTTCATAGATGAAATACACCTTTCTCTGGAAATGACACACTACTGACAAGCTTCAGCAAACAGTCCCATGAACTGGCAAGAAAACAGTTCAGGTTTGCAGTTCAGATAGTAAACCATCAACCATCATTTAATTAATAAATGAGTAAATAATCAGTCCCATTATCAAACTATAAGATTACCCTTGAGCTTACTTGTTCTATCGATATCCTACAATCCTTATATAAAACAAGCTGTATTTGTATAACAAACTTAAATATAGCTTTTTGATTTAACTATTTAAATACTTGTAAGGGGCCGAAAATACAGGTCAACAACAAAGATCATTTTATTATGTTATGGTTAAAGTTTTCATTTTTGTCAGCGGTGAGGTTCTGCAACTTTCAGGAATCGTAGTAAACCCATTTTACGCATTTCTTTCAGATTTGTCCAAGTCTTACTATTAAACTGGGAAGATTGCTTTCCCTCAGTTGGAAATAGTTCAGTTTCTTGTAAAGTGGGGCTGTATAAGGCTCTGATCTACAGTACAGTTAATATGTTACCTACAGCAGTAGGAACGCCCCACGACGACAGCACCCACTGACACAGAAAGTAAAGCCATGTAATGCCGTGGACAAAATCAGCAGCAAAACGCACATTAGCCAAGTGTAAGCCATATATAGAGCATTTGTAGGCTAAATACTGGTTAATTTACCACTTCATTAATTTATTCTGTATGTTAAAATTCAAAAGTCTACACCAAAAATACATTAATTCACAATAAGCAAGAGTTTAAAAAAATGATATATGCCTATCGGTACAGACTAGCAGCATTGAAAAGAACAATTTCTGTCTGTGCAAGTTGTTGTCTATACTGTACACAGACTGTATATAAAACAAGGACGTGATCTAACAAGCCAGGTCATTAGAGCTGGTGACTCACAGCAAATTATTAGAACCTCTATAGGAAGCCAAAGGGCTGACCTTATGGGATCTGGTGTTATCTTTGCTACTTAAGTACGTTGTGTCATCCCGTCAAAAAATGAAAGCTTTCAAAAAACAGCTGTGGACACACTATATGAAAGGAATTTATTTGACAACACTCCCAACTGCTAAAGGGACTGTGGCAATAAACAACAAAAACCAAGAGCCACATGAAAGTCAATGTGTAGAGGAAGTCACAATGGGACCTTCCAAAGTCTGGTGGTCCTCTTTGTTAGTGAACCGTGTGGTGTGATGTCAAGAGCTACAGAGCTTTCTAAGGCATTTATACAAAGCAAATTTGTGGGTGCATTCAAATCTGCCAAAGGATTTAATTTACTAATGCCTCTGTGAGAAACTTCAAACAACTCAAATTTTTCCAAGACTGGCCAGTAAAATGTATTCAGTCCATCAGCACATATATTAATGTCTATATTAATTCTACAAGCATAAGAAACTCAGAACATTCAGAAGAGCCAAGCTGTGTGTGAACTTCTAAAATGGCTGACCACTGTAGTTTCATTCAAAATATGAGATACAACAGCAGAAGCTGCTAAAAATATTGTTCTGACTCAAAGGTTTCAGAAGGTGTTGCATATAGGACTGCATAGCTAAAGAGCAGTCAGGAGACATCATGTGAACCACAAAAAGCACCTAGAAGAGGCATGTGATTCCCAGAACTGATCCCCAGAGCATTGAAAGAAGGTGGCCGAATCAGACGAATTACATTTTCACCATTTTGACATTTAGGTGTTTGAGTGACATTAATCTGAGGAACTACAGGAAGAAGGTAAACCAGAAGAGGTAGTGTCATGTCAATGTTACTTTGACACATACCGTCTAAATTCAGAACAGCCTAATTGCTCAGGCCTTGCTTATCATGACCATGATCGTTCTCACACAGCATAACACGTCCAGGAACTATTCTAGGATGACAAAGAGTGGTGGTTTTTGACTTTGACCCAAAGTTCCCAGATCTCAAAGGGACTGATTCTCAAAGTGAAATGTGAGGTATGCTAATCTATGGAAAACCCAACTAACAAATAGAGGAAATAAGATCTGCTGTTCTACAGAACACCTTCAGAGGTCTGGGTAAAATCCATGCATCGAAAGCACAGAAATCAGAGCAGCTTTGGTGGGAAACCTACGGATTATTAGGAAGGATGATTTGTTTAGAAGTAATGTACAGACAGACGAATCAAACACAGTTTTACAATAACACGAAACATGTTTGGGACAGACAAAAAACAGCTGGTTCTTCAGGAGACGAACCGTATAGCGACTGTACAGCATAATAGTGAAAATATTATGGTTTTGAAATGCTTTCCTGTTTTGGGACAGGGCAACATGCAGTCATTAATTCAAGTATGGACTACACCTTAAAAGAAAAGTGAGGCCATCTGTGCAAGGGTTAAAGATGAAACAGAAGTGAACCTAAAAAGAGGATAATGATCCATAGCATACTAGAAAAGCACAGAGGAAGAGGTCAGAAAGAAAAAAAGGACATGCTATGGCATGACCAAAGCAATCGCCCTTTACATTGCATGGAAATTTGAAATGGGCAGTAACTAAAATATTTTTAGCAAGTGGATGTCAGGGACCAGTGGGAAGTCAGGACAATTACTTACATTGAGGGCACAATAGTAGCTTCTTAAGCCACAGAAGCATGACACTAACGTCTATATTTTTGTTAACTATAAGTTTATTTCCCTGACATGCTGTTTTGTCGGTGGGCAGATTGCAGGGACGCTAATGACAGGGCACTGGGTATTTAGCTGTCTTGTATCTTCCCTGCTGTACTGTTGGCATCACATTTGATACATGAGCTTTTGAACTTCCTACATCATCAGTACAGTGTCTTTCCCCCAGAAAAATCAAAATAAATTGCACAACGCATCTTTATGCAATAAATTGGAAAAACAAAATGCAAATATGACACTCATATATGCATATTAATATTTAATTAATGTAACAAATATATGCCAGAAGGTTCAACAAACACTCCATTTTCGAAGAAATATAATATTCTGGCAATTATTTAATGAATTTGTCTTTAAAGGGAAATAAGTTCCTTATTATAAGTAATAAGAGAAAAATGTTTAGCCTTTCTTTGAAAAACTTCATTGGCTGAATAAAGTTAAAATCTACACAAATGGTGGTGACAGAATTTATTTTCTGTATTCTTCGAAGTCACAACATATGTATTTAACATCAACTGCCTTTCACCATGTGCTTGGCCACAGTGGAGAGGAAAAATACCCTTTTAACATGAAGGTCCCACATTTTACACTATCAGGACAAAAACCAAGCCTTCAAATCCACAAAGTCCAGAAAACAGTACAGTAGAGTTACAGTAGCATCTGAAATGGAAGACGTGGAGAATCACAAGGACTCCTGCTGAAGCTGAAGACCAGTCAAAGTGATAGCTAGAAAAGGTCATTTTTACACAGCTTCAAACATCATCTGCAGAGATGGGATAACCTTCAGGAAGGACGACCATGTCAGCAGCACATCAATCACAGCTATACGGTGAGGTAAAGCCACCCAGAAATAAAATGGTCTATGACAGCCCAGTTTGCCAAATGGCATTTAAAAGAAGCACGAGAGGAAGCTACAATTACTGCCTGGTGGTTGTATCCCTCTGACAACAAGTCAAAGTGTGTTTTCCAACCATGTCCAGACTTGACAACTGACCTTTTAGATATAAAGATTTATCTCATTATTTTATCGCATTAGGCATTAATGTGAAATTTTGTCGGCACTAATGTATGAATTCTTCACTTCTGTTCTAAGATCAGTGATATTGATCTTTTTTGGCCATTAAATTGTAAACCAGTCATTCCTTGAGTCCAAGTAGGCATTTGGACCAGATGAAATGAAATTCCTTTTAGGCATTATTTCTATTGTCTATTCACGAGAATGGAATGGATGTGACACAAAAGTAACCTTGACCTCGGGCTACCAAAATTTCATCAAGTCATCCTTTAGTTCAAGTGACTGTTTCTGCCCAGTTTGAAGAAACTGTTCCTCAAGATTGTGTGTCCACAAGAATGAGACGGACAGAAAACCTAAAAACTAAATGATTCTGGTGAGCACAAAAATAAATGTTGGGAAAGAAATTCAAACTCTTGGATGAGTTCAGAATAGGTCTCTTTCAAGTAACCCTATCAAAGGCCAGATTCACACATTCTCTCCTCCGACTGTGTGAAAATGGAGAGACGCAGTGAAGAAAACTAAATGCTGCCAGACAGGCTACTGACATAACGCTATGATTTCTTCTCAAAAATATTTCAGTTTAGCTTCTTTTTATAAATCATTTAACTTATTAAAATTCATTTTACAACACAATCAAATACGCAACAGATGAAGAGGTTTGAAAACTACTAAATTCATTATATGAATGGAATTGTTGATTCGTCTATCCAAAGAGACAGAAAAAAACTCCCAAAATAGTCAAAATTAAGCACAAGTTAATGTACAAGTTCACATACTATCCAAACATTGGTTATGTATTTACAGCTGCAGGCCTTTCTAACAGTGGGTGGCTGCATAACATCATAGAGCTAATAGTTAACTGGCATTTAATAAAATCTTAATTGTTATTAGTTCAACCAGATACTATTTCTGTTGCTTACTAGAGAGGGGAGCCATGTTTATCATCTAGTAAACTAACTGGATACATCCCTAACTAATTACTTTGTAGATTGAGTTAGGCGGCTTTTAGGAGCCCCATAACCCCTAAGCTTGATACCTACATGAGTGTATCTAAAAACTAATGCCATTACAACCAGCTAAGAGGGCTGCATTTGTAGCTTTATTGTCAGGGACTTGTAGAAAACACACTTTCAAGGGAAGTCTGTTGGCACAGTTTGTTCAAAGTAAATTAACGGCTAACAACAACAAAAATCAAGTCTTGCTGATTGACATCATTTTTAATTTTATAACAAAAGTGTCATTTTTTTTCTTTATTGAGTTGAATACTGACTGATAATGACTGCCTCTTGACTGAGATTGGTTTACCCTGCTATGGTGGAAATTAAGATGTGGTCAGCTAAAATAAAGATTGTGAAATTAAATAACCGACTTTTGTCATCTGCAATCAAATGAATCGATGGCAAGTAGACATCTATTATTAGATCAATCCCTCAGTCATGCATGTAATATTTCTGTGCAGCATTTTTAATGCAAACCCTGAATATATAAAATGCCTGTTGTGGCATGTTTTCTTCTAATTAAAAGTCAATATGCAAAATTAGCCATCTGGCCTTATGTTTCTGAGTTTCATCATCTGAGGCTTCTGATATACTGTAACCTACATGGGCAGGACAAAATCTAAACCAGATGCACATTTCGTTGATGCTTCACACAGACAAAGCACCAACTAAACCAACTGAACTGAAAGGCAAATAGATCAGTTGCAGAAATGATCAAAAAGCCATCTGGATGTCAAAAAATAAAAAATAAAACTAAAGCACTGGTCCAACAGACAGGTTAAGTAAAAATAGATGCACTGTTTTGTGATTTATGTTAATTTATTAAACTAGCTTTAGCATTGTGATTTGCCTCAGATTTCTTTTTAAAATGTCAATGAATAGAGATTAACCATACTACATTCATCTAGGGCTACAAAAAGCAAGGTTAGGCACAGAAGGAAAACATCTCTAGGACATACCTCTGTTCAGAATTCACTACTTAGATGAGGTACTTAAAATAATTGGCCTATATTTGGGCAGTACAGTATCTGCCTCTGCACAGCAATGTAGCAAATCAATCACTGTGCTTGGTTAAAGCAAACAAATCTTGTGCTTCAAAACTGGGGAGATTTTCTTTGAAATATACCTTACCTTTTTTTGGCAAAAATCATTCTGCTCTGCATGTTAAACAGACTGGAAGAGAGATTCCAAATATAAAATACAAATTTGTTTAAGGCCTATGAAAATGTTTCCACTCTGGAGGGATTAAAAATAGGAATCAGCTAAAATGGGGAATGGAGGGTGGGGAGGAGGGGAGGGGGGGTCACTTCAATCACTGCTTTGACTGCCATGTTTGTATTATCCAGAGTAGACTCAGTGACCAAGAGCAAGGGTTGACCAAAAATCTGTTTCACACTAAAGGCTTTGCTTCCCTCGATTCTTTAATCAAAAGCAGAGTTTTCTGTCCTCTGTAATAAATGTCTTCCAAGATGGTGTATGACCAATGTTTTGAAAAAGCAATAATGCAGAGAAATGGATAACTCCCCCCCCCCCCCCCTCTCTCTTACACATACACACACAGGATGCTCTGGAAAAAGAAACTGTGTCGTCTAGTAAAATTCCATCAGCATACACTAAAGAAAGAAAAAAACCATAAAAACCTTTTCAATCTATATGTTAATGCCACGAATTAAAATTTAATAACATGAGATATTGAAAAGCAGACTTGAATTATACAAAAATAAATCCTGAAAGATCAGGCCCCTAAAATTAGAAATTCAGGGCTGCATCCGGACTGCTGCTAAACCCTTGTAGGCTGGCAGATTAAATTTTTGATGAAAATCAAAATTACACTGCACACTGACGCAGGCGCAGCAAACCTGGCACTATTGTGATTTATGGATTCATTAAACCCACCAGAGTTTCACCCCTCCCCTTTTCACTCAAAGAAATGAGATTTGCTGTGCTGAAAATTTGTATTTTGAGAAAAGCTACTCAGGCTCGGCTCTACCTTCAGAAATGGTCAAGGAAGGAAGAAAAAAAGAGAGCGAGAGAGAGAGAGAGAGAGAGAGAGAGAGAGCTTCTGTGTATATAACCACTGCACGTAAACAGGCCTAATTTTCATTGCTGCAGCAATTGAACATCCCTATGCATTATTCATGAAACCAATAAGGTTCATTTTTACAAAGGAAGAGGCAGGAAAAATATGTGCAGAATGCACAGAATTTTTTAATGCAGCACTCCAACCCCTGAAAAGCCATTCCCTGGAGACTAATTTAACTGAAGCCATTTTCAGACATTTTCAACATGCCACTAAGAAAACAGGAGAACATAAGGTGTTCTTAAAAATAGACGTGTGGCTTTGTTTGGTTTTTTAAATGCATCTGCAAGGAAAGAAATGGACATCAAAGAGAGACTCGGAGTAGTACTGCTTGCCCTTTGAATGGATAGTGAAACCTCTGTACCAAGTTAATGACAATCAGAGCAGCAAGTATACTTCAAACCCTGTAACCCACAGGCTGCGATATGATCCCTCACCATCTTGTGTTCATCAGACCCTGAAGAGACAAGTTTCACCCCTCCATCCAAACTATTCGGCCTCAATGAAACGAAGCTTTTGTTCATCAAAAGTACTGACAGACCTGCATTCCTCCTACCTTAAAATGAGAACACTCCTAGAATACAATCCTCAAATCATTTTTCCCCTTTTTTGCAACAGTGCATCATTATTCTTGAGTATTTTATAGCTTATTACTTGGTCCTTTAGGTATTCTGCAAATAAAACATTGGCATCATTGAAGAAAGACAGCGATCCAACCCTATTAAACTCATGACACTGGTTGCCCCTCTTCAATTCTGTGCCTTAACTGGAACTCCTGCATTTTGATTAGACTTTTGCAGCAAAAGGTCAGAATTTACACCCAGATTTTGCATACCACCCATACAATTTCCACCAGCTCGCTGAATCGAATGAATGCAGATTTGAAGGTCAGCATTAAAATTACCCACAGCAAAATGGCCTCTGCAGTTTCCCTTACATTAAAAGGAAAAAAAAAAGCAAGCCACGCAGGATGGGAAACTGTTTGGCGTCTGCAGGATTAATATAAACAGTAGAGGCATTGGTTGTGATTGTTTTTCCTGCCCTCAAATTATGCTGACATGCTCTTTTCTTCTTCCAGTGCTGTTCAGTTCACTATGGATAGCTATTTTTCCCCTCACTCACACATTTCTAGTCTTTAGAAATACTAGTACAAATTGTACCTCATTATTAAAATCACACTTGCAAGGAACTAAAAAACACAAATAAAAATAAACCAAAGGAAAGAGCAGAAGTAGAGTTGGTGGCTACTTATGTGCAAAATTTCTTAAATGGCAACTTGAATGCAAGAAAAGACAGCACATCAGAAAAAAAGTCTTTAAAAAGGACCATTTTGCAGAAATTAAACACTAAACGCGTTGCCCGTTTCATCTTAATGTGACTCAATCACACACTAATCCCTTCTGTTGATTTCAAAAGCATGTAATTGCTCGCCTCCGTTTGGGTAAACTAACACACAATTCAATAAACAACACTCACATCTAGTCTCGTTACAATTTCTAATTTCTCAAAATGACTGCCTACAGGTGGCGCCAACAGCACCCGGTTTCCAACCCCCCTCCTCCTCCCATCTTCCAAAAAAATAGGAATTAAAAAAAGTCGAAATGCATTTTGACATGACAACACTTTGGCGTTTTATCTTTATTATCTAACGGCGAACAGCGAGCCGTCAAATGCGACACAAAAGTAACGCCGGCGTTAAGCGAGTGCCAGGGAAGCAACTCTGAAGCTCTGCTCAAATTTGCAGGAAAAAATTCACAAAACATGGCTGCAGGAGGTTTTTGTGTTTCAGATTGTTCCTCCCCTCATCGTCCTTCATGTTGCCACTATCGCCCGGTTCCCCCCCTTCGCTCTACCCGAATAAACAGTGTTTTAAACATGGGTGGCGTACACATATATGCGAGCGAACTGGGTGTACACACGGCTAAGCAGCAGTTCAACAGAAACTTCATTGCTAAAATTTAGTCCTCCCCCCCAAAAAAGGGGGAAAAAAAGGAAAAAAAACATCAACAGATTAGGTCTATTTCTGATGGCTTCACAGCTTGCACCCGGTTTAATGCCAGGCAGCTATCGTTTGCTAATGTGGAGGGAGCCGAAACTTAACACTCGCTACTGAAATTTCAAAAAAATACAAAAAAAATTACATTTCTGAATTAACTGAGGATTAAAAAAAAATAGAAAACAGCGGTTTGACATACCTCCAAAAACGATGTAGCTCATGCGAAACAGGCTGGCGCTCCAGAAATCTTCCCTCCCCGACCAGAGGTGACTGCACAACTGCTTCCTCAAAAAAAAAAAATTGTGAATTAGTTATGAGAAATTCAAAATGATAAAAAAAAAATCACCTCCGCGTTTTTCTCCCCCCTCCGCGATTCGCTGCGTTACATTTTAGTAAAGTGTAATGGCGTAATGAGTCGTGAATTTGCCGAGCTTTGGTCGGTCCGTGCAAGCTCTCGGTTTCTGCCTTGCACAGGGGGGTTTGTGTTGCGGTTCCTCCTGTGGAAATTTTCGTCCGCCATATACAAGGGCAGATTCCGAAATTGCAGTGCCGGCCTGTATATTAGCCCACATGAAAAAAAGTGAAAAAAAAAGAAAAGAAAAAAAAAGTCTGGGAAGAAGACAGAAAAAAAATGTTGGTCGACTGTTAAGTTACACGGGGAAAAGCGACTGGAAATTACGCAGAGGAAAATATTCTCATTTCAGAATAAGTTTTATAACAGCAGACGCCTTGTGATGTTGAACTGTGTAATAATTGCTTTATTTGCGGAATTATCTTACAATTATTTATGTGTATCGCTGTCTATAACCTAACTTAACTTAACTATAACTCACATAAATGATCCAATTTCCAGATGCTTGAATTAATATTCATCGATAGAAAAGTTGGAGCTATTCATTGCACGTCTTTCCGCCTCCCTTTTCTTAAAGCTATAAAGATGCTGATTGTTTAACGCACGCAGTTAAGCAAAAAAATAATAAAAAATCAAAGTCAGTATTGACAAACAATGACAGCAAGGGTCAGTAATTTTCACCAAATCCTCCACGTTTGCTGCAGTGTCTCAGCAAGGTTTGTTTAGAGTATTTGTAAAGAGAAAGCTTTTGGTTGGCCAACATTTTTTTGTTCTCAAAACCTTGCTCTGAGAATTATTCTTTTTTTTTTCCTTTTTAAATTGTTTAGTTTTGTTTCTAGAAACAAAGTATTTGGCCCAAGTACCGGTCTATGCTGTCAACTCATGGTAGTTTAATACATTTGTCATGTAGATATGTGCTGTAAACGTGGGGTTGAGTTTTAGACCTAGATAAGAATTCAAAATACACAGTACCAGCCTCGGTTTTATACTACTACTACTACTACTACTACTAATAATAATAATAATAATAATAATAATAATAATAATAATAATAATAATAATAATAACACGTTCAAACCATTTTAAGGAATAACTGAATGTTTCTTTTTGGCCAAGTTTGACAGAAGATAAATACTATACAAAATATGGTATCTATTATTAAACATTATTAATGAATCTGCCTATGTGGGGTTGTTTGTTTTCTACGGTGATATAATTGATCAAGAAGGTGACTTATTATTTAAGTGTAAACCCAAAAGTCAGATTCTAAAAGAGATAATTAAACAAATAATGAAAAAAGTTGTTGGTTTTTTAAAAAAAAAAAAAACAAAAAAAAAAAACCCTGCTGATATTACAAATCCAATTGCAAAGAAGGAGATGAAAAACATCTCCCAGACAACAGTGAGGGATCAACCAGAAATATAAAGTTACTGCATTTATGTTATAAAAATCTGAAAATCTGTGTAAAAGGGGTGCAGAACTTTGCAGGAGGTTTGCAGGTGTCTGAACACCTGCCCAGGCATTCTCTTTTACAGCAGTGTGGCAAACAAAAAGCAAGAGTGCTTCAGAAGTTCCAAAAGATTCATGATGGATGGATTGAAAGTGGGTTGCTGGGGCTGTGGGCGGTGTTAAATTCTAACTATTTTGCATGTCAGCAGAAAAATAGTTTCCCTATGACTCTTGATGCATCATCATGCTGATGCTTCTCTGCTGCAGCAGGATGGCTTGTGAGAGCAGAGGGTCAAGTGAATGCACAACACAGAGAAATCCTGCAGGATGCTGGGGTCTGCAAAAGAGTTGCAACTTGAGAGAAGCCAACAGCCCTAAACATGGAGCTGCATGGTAACAGCCTCATTCACACAAGAAATGGAGGGAAATAAATGTCAGCTTATGCCCCATGTGCAAGGTGGTGGAAGATATGAAAAGCAGATATACAACAAAGGCTGTCAGCGCTCTCCAAAAGAGACGCCTTTCCTAAGCATCGACTTGAAGTATGTGAGTGATTATGCACCACTTACTTTGTGTTGTGTTACTGTGGTACATTTGTACTAAATCAATTTGTAGAGCCTTTTCCCTAATTACCCTAACTCTAATTATGTTCACTGATTTTATGATTTATTACTGCAAAACAACACAAGAAACTGTGAGAGTGGGTGGGGTGAGCTGGGTCCAATATGACAATTCATTTTCCTGTCCTCATGGGTGTATAGCATAATGTAATATCAATTAAAATCAGATTTGTTTTTTCAGCATGAAGATTAAACTCTGTTTCCATTGCTCAGCAGTGAAATTAATACCCCTTTGTATTCACAAAGTAATTACATGATGTAAGTTCATGAATCCTTCCTGGTATTTTGCTTTTCTGTCATTATTGAGATGCTGTTTTCATAATGTGCCGAGGTGTTTTGGATGCTTATTTTCTCCAGCATGTGCATGGGAATGAGGGGTGTATGTGTGTGCGTGTTTTCACCAGTGATATTATTAATTATTTACAATCTACATTAAAAGCTTTGAATTTTGCCTTTCAAGAACGTTTCCCCGCTTTCTTGCAATTACTGCATTTATCATCTCTGTCCAGCAGAGGGCACCAGCATACCGACAATGGCCCCATCCACTGCTACTATGCAGTGCCCTGTGAGTACAACATGTATGTGCACACAGTACCTGCTCACACTTTTTTTGCTCGCTGTCTCCATCTGCTGATGACAGATGTCTGCTCTTTAGCATTCTGAGGATGGACATGTTTTTGTGGGCTTTCAGTCACATTTAAAGCTCATCCAAATGTAATGCATTCACATGTATATTGTGCTTTTCTTCTTAGACTACAAGCCACATTTTAAACATAAAATGCAGCGCTTTATTGTTCGAGCACAAATGTAAAATCACCACTTTAACTAACATGCTTGTCTTGCCACAGCAATGCAAAGCCTCCACAGAACAGTCTCAGAGAGGGTTTGAACTAGGTACTGTGTTACTGTGAGGCAACAGCGATAACCAAACAACCACAGTGCCACCCATAAATGTGGTGCCTAGTGCACTAATTCTTGTCTGTCATTGGTCTTAAGATATTTACACTCAACGATGCTGAAACTTCAAATATAGCAAATATCAATTTTTGTGATTTTTCAGTTTAAGAAGAAAATCTCATACCAAAGAAAAACAAAATAACAATGTGCTTCACTTTTGAAAACAATTGTGCACTGTACAGTGAATCAAAAGCTACCTGATGTTGTCACAAGAGGTTTCTCTGTTTCTAACACTACGATGACATCATGGGCACTTGGTGAGGTCAAATGCGCAAGTCTGCCAAGACTGAGTGGTGTTTCGAGAAATGGAAAACAAATGAGAGAGTTGTTCATGGAAGGAGAGGGGGAAAAAACTCTTCTATTTGCTGAAAAAACATTATAGCTCAGAAATTTGGGATAAAACCTACTATAGCAACCACTCTGTCCCAAATATGACAACACACGCTGCCATTTTTTCAGCACTCAAGGTTGGCCTGACCTCCTCCCAACCTAGTTTTTGAGGAAAAACATTCTTTGAAGTTACAGAGGAACCAACAGGTGAGAGGAGCCGACAACAACGATGCTATTTTTTCCCAGTGACCTACTTGGGTTTGAAAGCCACCAGACCTTTTGCTGCATGCTCAAGAGCTTTGCATAAATTAAGAGACAGTTCCCACAACTCTGGATACTACAATCTAGGCCTTACAAAAATTTGACAAAAATAACATGCACAGGGAGAACAACTTAGAGAAAATGTGCTTTGGTGCCGCAGAAAGGACCGGAGAGAAATGCAGAAGCTCAGAAAACTGCTGCTGTTTTGGTGCAGAACACAAACAGAATTTAAGAAAATACCTTTTAATTAACGGTTCCCGACCACAGCCATGGTCACTTTTCTCTTATGATTATATTTACATACAGAATATACCAAACCTAAGAAGCAAACATTTAATTTTTAAAAAATCAGTTGCCTAAACAGCATCATCCATATATCTTCATGACTGCTTACCCCATTCAGAGGTAAAGAGATGCTGAAGCCTCTCCCAGCTGTAACTAGGTGAGAGGTGGGGTATACCCTAGACATGTGTCTATTACAAACACATACCTGTCTAGACATTTAACTTTCCTATTCATTTCTCCAACTTGAACAGTCAGTAGCACCTTAAGTTGGACTGAAAAATGCCCAAATTGAGGAAAAAACTGGAAAAACACACCTACTCATTTGATTTTTTGGGGTTTTCAACCTCATGTTCTGAATTATTGACCTTTGAGATCTGTTTGACATTTATTATTTTCTATCAATCACTGGTTTGTTTGTTCCTTATAGTGTTTTAAGTTATGTGTTGGCAGTTTAGTCCCATCTTATTTATATAGTTAGTTATAGTTTAGTTTAAATTCCTGAGTTTCAGTTTAGTCATCTGTGCTTCCGCCATGATTAATTCTTGGTCTCTGTGTCCGGTGTTGTCACGTTTTTGGTATTTCCTGTTTTATTTTGTTGCTCTCTTGTCTTGTGCGCTTGGTATTTAGTTTTCCTTCCCCTGTCTCTTTGTCTTTGTTAATGTCAGGTATGTTTCCCAGGTGTCTCCTCTCTGCCCCAGTCACCTTCTCTGTCTATTTATAGTTGCTGTCTTCCCTTTAGTCTTCATCAGAGAGTCTCTGTGTGATTCTTTGGTCTGGTTGTTCTAGTTTGCAGCTCCATTTTGGACTCTGTGTGTAGTTTCTTCCTTTGGACTTATGCTTTGCCTTTTGGAGCAGCTAACCCTAGCCTGTGTTCTATATCAGTCTGCAAATTTAGATCAAACTGTAACACTTTTATATCAAAAATAAGTCACCCTTTGTAGTTCATGTCCTATTTCAGTGAAAGTTCAGGGTTTAAATTCCTTTCAAGTCAATGAAGCATTATTTTAAACAATAATAAAATACATGTTCTCATCATCAGTGGTTGATCATTCAGTGATCGGATTCTTACCTGCATTGTTTTCAGCTGCTAAAAGCACGTTAGGTACCGTTTTGATCTCGAACGCCTGTGTGCCTGTGTCATCATGGCGAAATTGGATCGCAGTGGCCTTTGTTATTATATAGACGATTAAAAGGTGTTTCTATAGTATGTTTGTGTGTCTGTGGACAGATGTTGTCAGCTAGACAACGAACATGAAATTTTACAAGTGTAATTGGGATTAATATAAAGGTTTCATTTTAAAAGGATGGAATAGTCATAGCAACAGGTGTCAAGGGGCTGCCTGTGGACACAACTATTAACTATTTCTTAATGAGGATATCGTTATGTAGTCTATGAACAAATTAATATAATATTTTCCATAACTTGTGTGGTGTCAGAACAAACCTGGTTTGGTCCATTTCACTGCTTTTTACAGTTTGAATTTTAAAAGCGCTGTTGGTTTGAGCATCATCAATGGACACACTTCATCATATCAAGATAAGCGCAAGTGTCCTAATAACACTACTGACAGTCTCGCTAACAGCGTCATGCTTGCACCATGTGCAGTACCAGGGCCATGACAATGATGTAGTCAAACACCAATAACTTTATTCCTTTAAATATTATTTACACCTTTGTGTATTTGAAGATTGAAGGGATAGTTTCTTTTACAGCTGATGTACAAACTGTGCAAACAGACAAATAAAAGCACAAAAGGAGGCCTGAGTGTAGAGCAAGCGCAGTACTTAGCATAAGTGATGTACACAATGTGAAACTATTATTTTGTACATCACAATCATTTCTGTTTTGGAGCTATTTTCATCCATGAACAAATACAGGAGATGACCTTATTTAAGGCAAACTACTGAATGACAATAGTATTCATTTAGACAACAGCTGTTATGCTGCAGCATGATCAGTAAACACAATGATGTAACCTCGTCCCTATTGTCAATTAAAATATCAAATGCCTCAGTGCGAACACTTATTACGGTGTAAAAGTTCATACTTCATATAATATGTATTGTCGGTTCAAGAGAACAGTAGTTGTTGGTTGACCACAGGCAAAAGCAGGTGGGAATCCTTACTGCAGTTCCTTACCTCGCCACAGGTAATTGTAGGTTTTTCTCAAGGGCACTCTGTGTCCAGCGTTGGTTATGATCATGCAGTCTGGTTGAGCCTAATGTGTGCCCATCATCAAAAATAGGATATTTTTGTTTGTCTTCAGGGGCTGATAGAAAAACAAGCTTGTATGGGCTTTAGTCTCACACATTTAAAGAAGCACTCAAAAAACACTGTTTTTTGTTTTTGTTGTTTGGTCATTAATGCATTATTTGATCAAAATTAATTTATTATATAACTTTATGCAGTCAGCTGAGCTTGCTATTAAACAAAAAATATAAAAATATATAATATTTTTATAAAAAAATAGAAAATCCATATAATATAAATAAGATAAAACACACACCTTCATTACTGTTTCATACTGCTGCTATTAAGTACAGTATGTCTACAAGCACCTGTTTTTTTTCAGTCAGTTTAATTTTGCAGCCGTTTCAGTACTTTTAGATAATGAGACAAGTAAATAAGTAAATCTAGTAAATATGTCACTGCAATCAAGCCAGAGAAATAAATATGGAATGAAAAAATAAACATGAACGTAAATGTACATCATGCCTCTACAGGCTCTTTCCATTGCTTTGCAAGCCTAGAAGAATCATGTGATTATTAACAATGACGTCTTAATATTTACTGGCTTGTAGGTAAGCATACTTATGAAGAAATGAAAAATCTCTAATTTTTATGGTAATTTCATTTTATTGGAAAGGGAAACAATATCAGTCAATACATAAAAGTTATAAATTACATCTCACTGAATGAAATAAGTATTTGATCCCCAAGCAAAACATGAATTGGTACTTTTGTGAAGAAACAGTTGTTGTTACCCACAGTATTGCGATGTTTCAACTGTCAGATTATATCCTTTCTTTATGTCATATGCTCTAAATAATGCTGATTTCATGACTCAAGTTACATTTTGGATGGAAAAGCTATGCTTCAGCTGCATAGGTGCAACATTTAACTTAATATAGTCTAACAAAAACATTACACAATAGCATAAGCACTGCTTTAAAGATATTTTGGTCACTTTCTATTCAGCGTCAGCCTGCAGGTAATCAGAGGCTATTGGTTGTTTTGCTTTTTTCATGATTGCAAACTCTGAGAAGAACACAAAAGAAACACAAAAAAGCCCATTATAGCCTTAACTGGATCTCTTCACTTGCAGTGTAAGCACCTGATGAGGGAGGAGAAGTAAGTATTGTAATTATAGTTATGACAGGGTAGTCACTGACTGAAATCGCCTACGTGTTCATATCCAGGACAAGCCAAAAAAAAAGGCTGAGGAAGAAACTAAAAATAAAACACAGAATCATTGTCCAGTAAACCTCTGTGGCCTAAAGTATATCTAATTACACTATTGCCCTTTCCAAAGCTAATTACAGTAAATCTCATATGTACTTCTATGATGTTTTTATGCTTGGTCACTACAGTGTAAAGGCCTCCACTTTAAATCAACAGGATCACTAGGAAATCAAAATATAGCTCTACTTTAGTGAATATCATCAAAAATAACATTTTGAGCCAAGCATCCAAACCTAAATAATCAATAAATATATATATAAAATGACAGCACAGAGGGCAGTGGTTAGCAGTTGCAGCAAGAAAGCCCTGGGTTTGAATTCACCAGCTGGAGCCCTTCTTTTACTAAATAGCCCTCTGCTTAAGCTTTTTAATTGGAAACACTGGTTTCAATTTGAGTAAACTCAAATAGTTATATGATAAAGTTTGATTCTGAAAGTTGAAAAGTGCACAAAACATGACTCATTCTGCCAACAAAACTGATCTAATCTCTCTGAGTCTTCATCACTGGCATGAACTTCCTATTTGGCTGAAAAAGTCTTGTCCAAAAATAAAATGACCATGTGAATGAAAGCAAGCATTATAGCAAAGTTGCAGTTTCTGCATGGTTACTCTTACCATGTCCGGAGCTTAATTTAGTCTGTCAGTGTGCCAACATTTTCTAATTATCACTACACACCAAATATAGCTGAGTCTGATGGGAAATAATGGATCTTTAAAAAAAATAAAGTATGCAGTATAACATTGCAAGACTTGACCACAGCAGTTACAATTCACCCTGTAGGCGACATGAATGCCTCCCAACCCATATAAAAGAGGTTGAGATATTTTTGCTACAAACCACTGTGATGTCATGTTTTGTCTTAGGTCATGTCTTTTTGTTCCACTTCCTGTTTTATTTTGTCTAGTAGACCACTAGTCTGACTTCTCACCCACCTCTTACTGTTGGTGTATTTAGTCTGTGTCCTACCCTCTCCAGCTGCCAGATCATCTTACCACATGTGAAGCATTAAAGCCCTTTGTTTTTCCTTCTCCACATGAATCTGTATCTATTCTTGGTTTCCGCCTTTACTTTTTGCTACTGAATTTATTTGCCCGAGTTGACCAATCTGCTGTGTAAGCAGTCAGTCTTTGCTCAGAAGAAAGACTGCCTTTTTGGACTTTGAATCTTGCGTTAGGGTAATTGAGTCCTTGAGGGCAGTGAATGTCATCAACGGCAGCATTATACATTGAATGTCTGTGCAAAATGTGTTCCTTTTCAAACTTTTGGGATTTTTCTTTATCCTCCCGAGATCTGAGCTTTTGCTTACATTGCATTTTTGTTTTTCTACTTTTTATATACAATTAGTTGGGCCTTATGCCGAAACTTCACATTTGAACAGGAAGTCATGTTGAACACTATTTTCATTTCTTCTTTATTAAAGTATGTCCTCATATGTGGGTGACAATGGGTTTATTTTACAGTATAACACAATAAATTCAACATTGCTTAACAAAGCTGTCATGGTCCCTGATTTGGACCCAGAGTTTTGAGTTTCTGGGATATTTGTATTATTGTGTTAGTAAACTTTATCCAGTTATGATTACTGGGATGATTTAGAACTATTTCTACTTCACTAGTATATTTTAATATCAATTTTTATTACACGATAGTGTTGCAACACTAGTATATTTTAACAAAAATTGAAAATACAATGCACTTCATGCTACAGTCAAGGTTAATATCACATTTAATGCCTCCTTAAGTTAGCAA